>NW_026655768.1:0-6590 GCF_009828535.3 Hylobates moloch
TGGGAGGCCGAGGCGGGTTGATCACTTGAGGCTAGGAGTTCAAGACCTGCCTGGCCAACATGGCGAAACATGTGAAAAATATAACTGACAAACCAACCAACCAACCAACCAACCAACCAAGCGGCAACAAAACAGGTCTACCCTGGAGTCGTACTCTAATTTTTTTCTATTTTCCTCCCTTTCTGATCCTTTATCCCACTTTCTTTTTCTTCCTCTTCCTTCTCCTTCTTTGTCAAATAGAGGATTGAGTTATTATCATTGATCCATACAAAGTCCCTCTCTCATTTTTTTTTCTTTAATTCCCACCCCCCATTTCTATTCCCCGTCTTCCCATGGGCAACCTTCCCAATATGTTTGATATAGATCTTTTTGTTTGTATGTACTTTTAGAAAATGTTTATTGTTTTGTGTGCAAAAAAAAAATTAAAATAAAAAAATATCCTTTTGGAGCCCAATCAATAACAATACCCGTGGCTAGAGTTTGAAGTACAATGGCCTTAGGAACATTACAGTCATCCCATAAAATTGAAGTCACTTTAAAAGGCCCCTTTGTAGGTTTCTTTGGACAGTCTGGCAGTCCTTTTGTTTTATTAGCTTTGGTAGTGAGAGGAATTCTCCATCCCTCATGTGGATTACATTTGACAGTGAAAAGTTGAAAAGAGGTAGTACTGAACACATTATGCAATTGATAAGAATCATTTGTAAAGGACGGTACAGTCCACATCCAATTCTGGTAAGAATAAGCTAAACAGCCAGGCATCTTCCCAATGCATAGTGGTGGATATTTATAGCCAATTGACAGATTTAGGTGCATACCTTCTTTTCCAGTTGAGCTGGAAACCAATCATAATTTGGAACCGGCATGAATGCACTATTATTAGTGTAAACTTCTACTGGGGAGTCCATCCAGGAGACAGACCAAATTAGAGGGGGAAAAGAACATATGCCCAATAAGTATAATTCTGAATGGCCCCAACTGGTGGTATACTTACTGCTGCACTGACTACCATAAAGGCAGCCAGAATTATATTATCGGTCGTTTTTGGGATTCCTTTTTTTGTTAAGAAATTTTCTGTTTGATAAGATAAAACCTTTATTTGACCCCAAGTTGGTGGAGTTGAACGAGAGGTGTTGTAGGTCACACGGCGAGATTTTGTCTCAATGTGGAGGTCATGAAGTGTATGTGTCAGGCGGTGAAAGTTGCTCTGTTGTTTCCGATGGGTGTTTCCGATGGGTCTTTGCCTTTTGTTTCTGGGAGCGTTTCATCTTTGGAGTTATGGTGCAATTTTAATTGTCGAGAGGGAACCCACATGGGCTGTAGTCCTTTTCCTGGGGAAACACAAGCAAAACCCCTACCCCCAGTTATGTGCCTAATTCCTGTGTGTTAGTTTTTACGTCCTTCCACCATACCCGCATTCCTTTTTGTGGATCAAATTTATTTCCAGTGAAATGTTGTTCTGTGGCTGTGAAAGGTTGATTTCTTGTTAAGTTTAAGAAATTTAGTGTGAAAAGAGCCAGATTTAATTGGGCATGAGGAGTAACAGCATCTCCCTTTGATTTAGTTGCTTGTTTTTGAAGTTGGTCTTTGGGTGTTTTATTGGCTCCTTCAACTAAAGCCTGTCCTTGAGAATTATAGGGGATGCCAGTTGTGTGAGTAATTGCCCAGGTCTGAGTAAACTGTTTGAAAGCAGCACTAGTGTAGCCAGGGCCATTATCAGTTTTTAGTTTCTCAGGACAGCCCATAACCGAGAAACAGGAAAGCATATGTCGTTTAACATGAGCTGTACTTTCTCCTGTTTGACAAGTGGCCCAAATAAAATGAGAAAAGGTATTAATAGTTACATGTATAAAAGAAAGCTTGCCAAAAGGAGGATAATCAGTCACATCCATTTGCCAGAGAGGGTTCTGTGAAAGTCCTCTAGGGTTAACTCCTGAAGACAGTGGCTGTAAAATTAACACTTGACAAGTAGGACAGTGACGTACAATGGTTTTAGCTTGTTTCCATGTAAGGGGGAACTTTTTTCGGAGTCCCGCAGCATTGACATGGGGTAAAGCATGAAAGTTTTCTGCATCTGTAAAAATGGGAGTAACTAATTTGCTGCCGAGAGTGGTCCGGGGAGAGGTGTGTGGGCCCGAATGTCACTAATGTAGAAAGGAGAAGACCTTGCTCTGAGCACAGACTGAAATTTTTGAAAAAGAAAAAATAGGTTATCACCAGGCAAAAATTTGATTAAGGCAGTTTTAATGTTGCTAGCAACATGTACTACATATGCTGAGTTAGACACGATATTAACTGGTTCAGGAAAATCTTCAAGGACAGCCATAACAGCAAGCAGTTCAGCTTGTGCTGAAATAGCTCCTGTGTTAAGAACACGTTCTCTTGGTCCTGTATATGCTGCTCGGCCATTAGAGGAAGCATCAATGAAAACAGTGACAGCTTCAGGTAATGTGGTGTTTCTAGTAATGTTAGGTAAAATCCAAGAAGTGAGTTTAAGGAACTGAAATAATTTTACGTTAGGATAGTGATTATCAATTATACCCGGGAAACCTGCCAAATGCACTTGCCAAGAGATGCAAGTAGCAAAAGCCTGTTGAACTTATAATTGGGTAAGGGGAACAATGATTTTTTGGGGCTCTGTTCCCGAAAGACGAAGGAGACGAGAACGAGCCTGATCAATTAAGGTAGAAATTTGATCTAGATAAATAGTGAGTGTCCGTAAAGAGTTGTGTGGAAGAAAGCACCATTCAATTAAATTATGTGCCTGAATAATGACTCCTGTTGGAGAATGTTCAGTGGGAAAAATTAGTATTTCACAAGGTAAATGTGGATTCACTCTGGTAACCTGAGACTGTTGAATGCATTTTTCTATAAGTCGTAATTCAGAATCTGCCTCAGGAGTCAAAGACCTTTTACTGCATAAATCAGGATTGCCCTGTAATGTTGCAAAAAGATTAGACAGAGCATAAGTAGGAATGCCTAAGGAGGGACGAATCCAATTAATATCTCCAAGTAATTTTTGGAAATCATTTAGAGTTTTTAAGGAGTCTCGTCTGAGTTGAACTTTTTGAGGCTTAATGACCTTGTCCTCTAGCTGCATTCCTAAATAGTGATAGAGGGATGAAGTCTGAATTTTTGGGGGCTTGGGGCGATAACCAAGCCAGCTGCTATGATTGCTTGTTGTAATGCAGAAAAACAAGATATCAATACAGAGCGTGAAGGTGCTGCACAAAGAATATCATCAGTGTAATGAATAATATAACATTGGGGAAATTTATCTCTAACTGGCTTTAATATGTATCCTAAATAATATTGACAAATAGTAGGGCTATTTAGCATACCTTGAAGTAGGACCTTCCAATGGTAACGTGCTGCAGGAGCGATATTATTAAGGGTTGGAACAGTGAAAGCAAATTTTGCAAAATCCTGAGGGGCCAGAGGAATGGTAAAGAAGCAATCTTTAAGGTCAATGATGATAAGTGGCCAATACTCAGGAATCATAGTGGGGGAGGGCAAACCGGGTTGTAATGTCCCCATAGGCTGAAGGACAGCATTTACTGCCCTAAGATCAGTAAGCATTCTCCACTTACCAGATTTCTTTTGGATAACAAAAACAGGTGAATTCCAAGGAGAAAAAGAAGGTTCAATGTGTCCCAATTTTAATTGTTCAAGAACCAAAATATGAAGTGCCTCCAGCTTATTTTTTGGAAGCGACCACTGATCTACCCAGACAGGTTTTTGAGTTTTCCACGTCAAAGGGATGGGGTCTGGAGGCTTGATAGTGACCGCTTCTAAAAAGAATAACCAAGTCCTGTAGAGTCTGCTTTAGGAGTATGTATGATAGGTTCGGCGATGCCTTGTGCTGATTTTCCTAAACCCATACCTTGAACAAATCCCATTTTAGTCATCATATCTTTACTCTGCTGGCTGTAATTGCCTTTAGGAAAAGTAATCTGAGCCCCCCATTGATATAAAAGATCTCTTCCCCACAGATTAACAGGAATGGGTGTAATAAGGGGGCGAATAGTTCCAGTCTGTCCTTCAGGGCCTGCGCAATGTAAAATTGTAGAGCTTTCATATACCTCTGAAGCCTGACCGACACCCACTAATGCTGTGGAGGCATGCTCCTTTGGCCGGTGTCAGGTCCATTGATGTAAAGCTATAATAGAAACATCAGCGCCCGTATCAATCATTCCCTCAAACTTTTTTCCCTGAATATGCACGGAGCACACAGGACGAGTGTCAGAAATTTTGCTGGCCCAGTAGGCCGCTTTACCTTGATAATCTGTGCTACCAAAACCTCCTTTTCTTGTACTAGAACTGGATCCCAAAGGAATGTAAGGAAGTATCAGGAGTTGAGCAATGCGGTCCCCTGCTGCTGCATTCCAAGGGACTGCAGAGCTAATACAATATGAATTTCACCTGAATAGTCAGAATCAACTACACCAGTATGTACTTGAACACCTTTTAAATTTAAACTTGAACGTTCTAGTAGCAAACCTACACTGCCAGTCGGCAAGGGACAAAAAACACCTGTAGGAATAGCAATAGGTGGCTCTCCAGGCAACAAAGAAAAATCTCTGGTACAACAGTGATCTACTGCTGCTGAGCCTGTGGTGGTGGGGGACAAGCGTTGTACTGAGATTCGTGCTGGGGCTGAGCCATTAGATCCTGTGGGACAAATTGCTGAAGTGGGAATTGGGGTGGAGGTTGAATGGATTGAACTGGGAAGGCTCCCATCTGGCTGGATGCCCAGGGCTGAGAGTTGAGGAATGCCCCATTGTTTAAAGGGGCCTGGGGCCGGCCCCTCATCCCGTTTCCCTGATTTTTAGAAGGTCGTAAAGGATTCCCATTAATATCAAATTTGGAATGGCATTGAGATGCCCAGTGAAAGCCCTTTTGGCATCGTGGGCATACAGTAGAAGGTGGGGTGTCCTGTTGCTGAAAAGTTTTTTGTTGTTGGTGATGTAAAGGACGGCGACTTGCATGCTGAGGGCAATTTCTTTTTGCATGTCCCTTCTGGCCACATATGAAGCATTGGCCAGAGAATTGTCCAGGCATTCGAATAGAGGCCATAGCTTGTGCCATAATCATTGCTGTATGCAGAGTTCCTCCCACCCCTTCACAGGCTTTAATGTAGGAGGTGAGTACATTACCACCCGGTGGAATTTTGTCTTTGACGGGGCGAATAGCCGCCTGACAATCTGGATTTGCTTGTTCATAAGCCATAAGTTCTACAGCAAGTCTTTGGCCATGGCTATCAGGAATAGCCTTTTCTGCTGCGTCTTGAAGACGAGCAATAAAGTCTGGGTGGGCTCATGTTGTCCCTGTCTGACTGCTGTGAAATATGGGCATACTTTACCATCATCTTGAATTTTGTCCCAAGCATCTAAGCAACATTTTCACAGTTGTTCAATAACCTCATCATTTAGTATAGTTTGGTGTCGGATTGCAGCCCATTGACCCATTCCCAGTAACTGGTCAGTCGTAACGTTAACAGGAGGATTAGAGCCCTGATTAAGACGAATGCGTTCCTGGACAGCATCAACCCACCAAGTCCTGAATTGTAAATACTGAGATTTAGATAAGACTGACTTTGCTAAAAGTTCCCAATCACAGGGTACCAAACGTTTATCTTCTGCTAAGGCTTTTAATGTGGAACGGACAAAAGGAGAGTTGGTGCCATATTGTTTCACAGATTCCTTAAAATCTTCGAGGAATTTAAAAGAAAAACTTTCCCAAGTAGCAGGGCGTAGCTGGACCTGGCCTGGACGTATGGGGTCAGGCTGAACTACCGCCTGAACAGCGGGAATGCCAGGTATCGGCTGTGCCCCAGGAGCAGGCAATTGCAGAGCCTGATTATTTCCCTGAGCAGCCTGATTTTCGGGCTGAGGGGCTTGATTATCAGCCTCTTGATCTTGTTGAGCTGCGGGGTCAGCCACCTGCTGGGCAGGATCAACAACAGGCTGTGGGTGGTTTTGCACTGTTGGGGTGGCAGGTACTGGAGGTTGTAAAATTACAGGAAATTGCCAGGCATTGGGATCCCCATATTCCTTTGCCTGAATTATAGCCCTCATAAGCGGAGTGTCATTTTCAGGGATGTATGTAATTTGTTGCTTATGAGCAGCAATGGTAGTATTAGCAACAGCAGTTGTGACCGGACCAGGAGCAGAAAAAGGTGTAGAATTTTGAATAGAAGAGTTGAGAAACTTAGAGCCAGATTGAGATCAGATTACCTGCTGAGCAGCTCTTTCATGGGCCTGAAAACAAGGCTGCCACGGCAAGTGCAGACCAGGCTTCACAGGGGCCTGTGACTCTATCCGAGTCCGATTTGTAGGAAGTGGACCAGGCTTCAAGGGAGCCTGTGACTGTAACTGAGTCCGATTTTCAGGAAAGGATCCAGGCTTCAAGGGAGCCTGTGACTCTAACTGAGTCCGATTTTCAGGAAAAGATCCAGGCTTCCAGGGAGCCTGTGACTCTGAGTCCGATTTTCAGGAAAGGAACCAGGCTTCAAGGAAGCCTGTGACTGAGTCCGATTTTCAAGAAAGGATCCAGGCTTCAAGGGAGCCTGTGACTGTAACTGAGTCCGATTT
>NW_026655769.1:0-6589 GCF_009828535.3 Hylobates moloch
TCAAGCTCACTGACTCCTCTGTTATATTTCATTCTGCAATTAATTCCATACACTTAAATTTTCATTTCAGATACTGTATTTTTTAGTTCTGGAATTCTCATTTAGTTCTTTCCTATACTTTCTTTTTCTCTGCTGAGGTTTTCAATTTTTTCATTTGTTACCAGGGTATTTTTCTCTCCTCATTAAGCAATCTCATCTTTGAGTTAGCCTCCATTAATTGTCTTTTTCCTTTAGAATGGGTCACATTTTCCTAATTCTTCACATACAGTTGTCCCTTGGTATCCATGGGGGATTGATTCCAGGAAGCCTCTTATGGATACCAAAATCTGAGGATGCTCAAGTCCATTATATAAAATGGTGTAGTTTTTGCATATAATCTACACATATCCTCTCATATATTTTATTTCATTTATTGATTGATTGAGATGGAGTCTCACTCTGTCGCTCAGGCTGGAGTGCAGTGGCATGATCTCGGCTCACTGCAACCTCCGCCTCCCATGTTCAAGCGATTCTCCTGCCTCAGCATCCCAAGTAGCTGGGATTACAGGTGTGTGCCACCACACCCGGCTATATATATATACATATAGATAGATAGATAGATAGATAGATAGATAGATAGAGATGGGGTTTCTCCATGTTGGTCAGGCTGGTCTCACCCTCCTGACCTCAGGTGATCCACCTGCCTCGGCCTCCCAAAGTGCTGGGATTATAGGCATGAGCCACCACACCCAGCCTCCTCTCATATATTTTAAATCACCTTTAGATTACTTATTAATACCCAATACAATGTAAATGCTATATAGTTTTTATACTTTATTTTTTATTTTTAGTATGTTTTTGTTGGTGTATTGCAATTTTTGTTGTTGTTTTTTGAATTTTTTTTTTTTTTTGAGACAGAGTCTCACTCTGTCACCCAGGCTGGAGTGCAGTGGCATGATCTCAGCTCACTGCAACCTCTGCCTCCTGGGTTCAAGCAATTCTCCTGCCTCAGCCTTCTGACTAGCTGGGGACTACAGGCATGTGCCACCATGCCTGGCTAATTTTTGTATTTTTTGGTGGAGACAGGGTTTCTTCATATTGCCCAGGCTGGTCTCAAACTTCTGACCTCAAGTGATCTGCCCACCTTGGCCTCCCAGAGTGCTGGGGTTACCGGCGTGAGCCCCTGTGCCCGGCCTGTTTTTTGAAGATTTTTGATCTGCAGTTGGTTGAATCCACAGATGCAGAACCCATGGATATGGATAACTGTATTGAGTAATTTTAGAGGGGTTCCTGGACATTGTGTATGTTATGTTGTGGAGATTCTGGATTCTGTTATATTCTCTGAGAGGGTAGATGTGTTTCTTTTAGCAGGCAATTAACTTGTTTAGATTCAAACTGTACTTTGCCTTGCCTGTGGTTAGTGGCAGCTCAAATCTTAGTTCCATTCTTTTAGTTTTAGATGGAAACTGCCCTGTGCATGCATAGTTGAGAATATGCCTTGGGGAAGAATTTATACAGGTAATTTAGGGCTCCTTTTCTCAGAATCTCTCCTTTCTTAGCTATCTCCTCACTTTCCAGAGACTGTGGTTGTCCCAGACTCTGTCCCCTGGTTCTTCAGGCTAGAAAGATAAGAATTTCCTAATGGACTTTCAGTGATGTGGCCAGTGACTGCAGCCTGACCTCAGGCTGAGGCCATAAAAAATGGGAAACTCACCCCATGCTGATCTCTTATTCCAAGTTCCAATTGCCCTCTGAAATCTGCCTGCTTTTGTGCACTCTCTGGAGCCTTCAAGTTGTGTGTGTGTGTGTGTGTGTGCGCGCACGCGCGTGCGTGTATCTGTGTGTGTGTGTATGTGTATTTTTACCAGAGTTTACAGATGTTATCTATTGAGAATTTACTCCATCATACTGAGAATGGAAACTGTAAGAGATTCTCAGATGAGCTTCCTTCATATTTTAGGGGTAAAATCATAGACCTCAACTTCTTTCTTTTTCACCTTAATATTTCTGTATATCATCACCCATATTCTCCTCTTGCTTCAGAGAAAAAGGCCAACTTGTCTACTTTTTCCCCTTTTTCCACCACCTCATATTTGTGGCAGGACCTACAGTTCACCAATCCATTCATTCATTTACTCAACAAGTATGTATCAAGCCAGGCGCTCTGCTAGGTGTTAGGGGTAACGAGCAAGCAAAAATAGACCCTACTTCACTGAAACTGCTCTCTTCTAGGTCATAGGTCATCAAAAGTCCGGTTTCTTTTCTTTTCCTCTTTTTTTGAGACGGAGTTTCGCTCTTTTGTCCAGGCTGGAGTGAAGTGGTGTGATCTCGCCTCATTGCAACCTCCGCTCCTCGGATTCAAGCGATTCTCCTGCCTCAGCCGCCTGAGTAGCTGGGATTATAGGTGCCCGCCACCACACCTCGCTATTTTTATTTTTATTTTTATTATTTTTAGTAAAGACAGGGTTTCTCCATGGTGGTCAGGCTGGTCTTGAACTCTTGACCTCAGGTGATCAGCCTGCCTCGGCCTCCCAAAGTGCTGGGATTACAGGCGTGAGCCACCGCGCCCGGCAAGTCTGGCTTCTTAATCACCAGATAAAATAACTTTTTCTCAGTCTCATCCTCTTTAACTTCATTGCATCATCCTCCATTAACTCTGGTGACCAGTCTCTCCTTAAAATTTTTCCTTTGCCTTCCAGGTCTTCTCCCACCTTGTTGATTTTTCCTGTCACTTTCCAAGTAGGGGAATTCTGAGACTTTCTCCTTGGCTCTTTTCTTCTCTTGTCCTTCGCAGTCTTACTTGATTTTAGAGTTTCCGTGCCCAAGACTCTCAAATCTCTCTCTTCAGCCTTGACCTCTCTCCTGAGGTTGAGACTTGAATTTCAGCTGTTTTTCTCTGCCTGATTGTCTAACAATCACATTAAATTGCAAGTAGTCAAAATCCAACTCATTATCTTGCCTCTGAACCTGCTTTTCCTGCTGTGTTTCCTATTTCAGTTAATTCCTGATACTGGAAGCATAGAGTTAAATAAGAGCTGCATTAGGGGTGTTGCAAAAGGGATTCTTGCATTGGGTAGGAAGTTTGATGACAGGGAAAGCTGTAAAGTCCCTTTCGATTCTGCAATTCTATTATGTTCCCAGCACAGTGCTGTCTATTTCCTTCAAGGGGCTCACAATTGAACCGAGGGAGACAAACCAATTGAGTGATAACTGGTCTTGACTTTGAATGCAGCAGAAATTCGGAGAAAGGTGGTAACATGCACTGAAGTAGTAAGAGAAGACTTTATGAAGAAGAGAACCAAGCCAAGCTCTTCAAAGGTGGAAGCTGTGTCTTTTATTTCATTCATAGTCCCACAGCACCATTCTCTGTACACTGTAGAAACTCCATAAAGGCTTTTTGAATGAGTTTGTAATATTATTAATGTTTATTGAGTACACATTGAGTGCATGGTTCTTCACTAAATGATGTGGAGGTTAACCAAGATGCAGTCTCTTATCTTTTTTACCCACTCAACCGATGAATATTTACTGAGTGCCTGTTATTTACAAAACACCATGCTAGAAATTATAGGGATGCAAGATGCAAGAAAAATATGTCTTAGACCCTCCCTTAGGGAGTTTACAATGTGGTTGGTAAGATGAGACATATATGCACAGGAGGCTAACTAAGAATGTGAGCCAGAGCCAAATGAACACTATAGACAATAAGTGTAAACACAATTTTTAAAGTACAGGTTACTGTAGACTGGGTGGATATGGAGGCTTTATGGAGGAGGTGGGACCTGCACTGGGCTTTGAAGGATGGGCAGAAATTAAACAGGCTTGAAGTCTCATAGTTAAGATACAATTCAACACATGAAGCGTCAGACTAAAGACCAAACAGATGAAGAACAACATCTAGGCAGGAATTTGCAGCTTATATCAGCATTTGTTAGAGTCATTCTATTTCCTTCCCACCATAATCACATTTTTTTGTTCTTTTTCTTCCTTTTTAAAATATTTCCCCCCCTCCTCTTTATGGTGACGTACAGGGCTAAAATATTCTCCTCTGAGAGGCATGTTAAAAGCCTGAGCTCAAAAACCAGACTGGGTTCAAATCCTGATTTTATCACTATTAGCTGAGTGACTCTGGGCAAGTTGCTTAATTCATCTATGCCTCATCAGTACACTACAGATATAAAAATAGCACCTATGTCATAGGATTGTTTTGAGGATTAATTGAGTTAAAATATATAAAGCACTTAAAATAGTACCTGGCACATAGTAAGTGTTCAATAAATGTTAGCTTTTATTAAGGGAAGAAGGCTGGCTAATTCAACATTATTGTCTTTCCAGGTCTTATTGTTTCTAGATAACTAAGTATATAATTAACGAACACCTCCATGGAAGCTGGAGGTCAGACTCTCGTCAGCTGATGGGTTAGGTCTTTAGCAACCCCATTAATATGCATAGACACTCGCACACTTATGCTGCCGCCACTTTTTCCCAGATTGCCCTCACCCCTAGGCGACTTAGAGATACTTTTGTGAAATAAATACAATCACCAACTTAAGTAGGCAGGTTGAGTATTAAAAGGGCACTTCATCAACATAGGGAGACAACTGACAACTTTCAGAAGGGAGTTAGTTTAAAGTAGACTATCCCCAGGGAGGCCTCAGGTGAAATGAACGTCAAGAAGGGAACAAGTCACTAATGGTAATAGGCAGCTGGATGGGTGTGTGTGGAAAGGAATGGGGTGCTCCACAGAAAGGCAGTTAAGCTCTGAATCCAGATCCCCTGGAATACAGATTGTATGGATATGAGCTCTACTCTTGTTTTCACCAGTCTACTACCTGTTTTTACAACCAGACCCTGCCCCCTTACTCCCTCCTTGCAGTTCCAGCCTCCTACTCCCAGGAACACAAACACCCCAAATTACGGGCTTTTGATTGCCATTTCCTTGGGACAGCCTGAAGAGAGAATCGAAAGAAGTTCTTGTCAGTATGGTTGCATAACATTGAGTCGGAGATTGTGAAATGTCCTTTGAGAAAAATGTACGGGCAGGAAGATGAATAGGTGTCTGTTTGATTAAGGTACAGTATTGCCTGTGGGCAGGATGATGAACTAATGAGATTCCATACAATTTAAAGGTCCTAAATCTCCATTTCTCACCACTCCCATTCTTGACTCCTTTTGGCCAAGAATCACTGTGGTCAAGGAAATGCAATAGAGAGGAAAGTGCACATCAAGTTCTGATGTCACCTGTTTGTCAAGAGATTTGACTCAGCTACTCTGTGTGTGTGTGTGTGTGTGTGATAACTGAGGTACAGAGGATAACTGTGCTTCACCCAACATCACTTAGTAACTCTGAACTTCTGTGCCTGCCGTGAAAAATAAAAAGGGTGCTCTGTGTGTGTGTGTGTGTGTGTGTGTGTGTGTGTCTGTGTATGGAAGCCAGCTAGCTGTTATTGCCTTATTAATGCAAAGGACTTAATTAGCCCGGTACCCTCTACTCTCCTCTTCTTTTCACCCTATCAAAATTTTCCCTCAAAGATCATTTATCATTTATTTACACCTCATTGTGAATTTAACTTGCACAATTCTCCTAGGGCCATTTGATTTTAAGCCTTATCTTGTCACTCACCTATATATTTAACTTTTCACTTTCTATGGAATTGGTCCCTCTAGCTGCTAAACATATTTAAATCTCTCCTATCCTAAAAAACAAATCCTTCTTTGACTATGCATGGCTCTCTAGCTACAACATTTCTTTCTTAGGCAAGTTCCTCAAAAGATTATCTAGTAAATGTTTCCACTTCTTTACCTCTAATTCAATTCTCAATTCACTATGATCGGGATTCTACTCCCAGGACTCCACTGAAACTATTCTCATTTAAGTAATTATTAAATCTAGTGGACATTTCTCAGGGCTTATCTTATTTGACCTTTCTACTATATTAAACACTATTAACCACCTATTTGCTCCTTTTAGAAACATTTTTATTCATTGCCTTCAGATCACTATTGTCTTCTGGCTCTCTTCCTACCTCTCTGACCACTCCTTCCTGATCTCCTTCACAAGCTTTTTTTTTTTTTTTCCCAAGATGGAGTCTTGCTCTGTTGCCCTGGCTGGAGTGCAGTGGCTCGATCTCGGCTCACTGCAACCTCCGCCTCCCGGGTTCAAGCAATTCTCCTGCCTCAGCCTCCCAAGTAGCTGGGACTACAAGCGCACGCCACCTCGCCCGTCTAATTTTTCGTATTTTAGTAGAGACAGGTTTTCACCATGTTGTCCAGGCTGGTCGCAAACTCCTGCACTCAGGCAATCAGCCCGCCTTGGCCTCCCAAAGTACTGGGATTACAGGCGTGAGCCACCGTGCCCAGCCCACAAGCTGTTCTTTTCTGTGCCTGCCCTTTAATGGTTTTCCCAAATGGAAATAGTTTTACATTTTCTGGTTAAAAAATAAATGTAAGTTTATTGTTAAAAAATCAGATCCTTTAGAAAATTACAAAAATAGAAAATCCAACTGAACCCCCACCACACAGAGGTAACCACTGCTAACATTTTGGTGCATGTCTTTCCAGACTTTAAAAATTATATATAAATAATTATTTATATAATTATATAGATATA
>NW_026655770.1:0-6589 GCF_009828535.3 Hylobates moloch
TAAGGAGGAAGGTGAGGGGGAGAGGCAGGTGTAATAAAAATAAATAAATAAGTGAACCAAAAGGATTTTACAAAGTGCAATGATAAATCTCTCTGGGCTCTAGTTGTTGCATTTATTTGAAAGACACGAAGCACCTTTTGGGTGCTCCTTAAACCATTTTATCTTTACCTGTGCACAGTTTGACAATCGCATTTTTACTTCAGGGAAAAAGTAAAGGACGGAAAAGAAAAATTGAAACAAAAAAAGGGCAATAAAAGAAGAGACAGAGCTCACAAACTTGAGTTATTGCTAACATCATAATAACATCCCTTTCAGTTCACGTTTTCACCAGCATAGGATCCAGGAATGAGGAATCTTGCGGGAATTTTGTATCCATGGCTTCCTCAGCATTTGAAGATGGAACAGTCAAGCTGAGTTACTGTCTAGATAGGAAGAAAAATGAACTATTAAAACTGCAGAAAATGGCAAAGCTGATAAATTATATTGTATCCCTGTCAGCTGTTTTCTTACTGTAAACTCTGGGATAGGAGTAGATTGATTTAAAGGATAAGAAAATAAAAGGGACTGGCAACAAAAGCCAAAATTGACAAATGGGATCTAATTAAACTAAAGAGCTTCTGCACAGCAAAAGAAACCACCATCAGAGTGAACAGGCAACCCACAGAATGGGAGAAAATTTTTGCAACATACTCACCTGACAAAGGGCTAATATCCAGAATCTACAATGAACTCAAACAAATTTACAAGAAAAAACAAACAACCCCATCGAAAAGTGGGCAAAGGACATGAACAGACACTTCTCAAAAGAAGACATTTATGCGGCCAAAAAACACATGAAAAAATGCTCATCATCACTGGCCATCAGAGAAATGCAAATCAAAACCACAGTGAGATACCATCTCACACCAGTTAGAATGGCCATCATTAAAAAGTCAGGAAACAGGTGCTGGAGAGGATGTGGAGAAATAAAAACACTTTTACACTGTTGGGGGGACTGTAAACTAGTTCAACCATTGTGGAAGTCAGTGTGGCGATTCCTCAGGGATCTAGAACTAGACATACCATTTGACCCAGCCATCCCATTACTGGGTATATACCCAAAGGACTATAAATCATGCTGCTATAAAGACACATGCACACATATGTTTATTGCGGCACTATTCACAATAGCAAAGAGTTGGAACCAACCCAAATGCCCAACAACAATAGACTGGATTAAGAAAATGTGGCACATATACACCATGGAATACTATGCAGCCATAAAAAATGATGAGTTCATGTCCTTTGTAGGGACATGGATGAAACTGGAAAACATCATTCTCAGTAAACTATCACAAGGACAAAAACCAAACACCACATGTTCTCACTCATAGGTGGGAATTGAACAATGAGAACTCATGGACACAGGAAGGGGAACATCACACCCGGGGACTGTTGTGGGGTGGGGGGGGGGGAGGGATAGCATTAGGAGATATACCTAATGCTAAATGACGAGTTAATGGGTGCAGCAAAACAACACGGCACATGGATACATAAGTAACAAACCTGCACATTGTGCACATGTACCCTAAAACCTAAAGTATAATAACAGAAAAAAAAGAAAATAAAAGGGACTTGAAGGAGAGGAAAATGTTTATTGAGAAAGTGATAGAATCACATATAGGGAGTGATCTCTTATCACTTGAGAAAACAATGAAATTCAAAATATCACATTCTTTCGTTATCAAATACTATATCTCTGAACCAAAATTAGACAAAGCAAGGCTCAGAAGGATGGAAAATATAGTAAACAGGAAGTCAGTCCTAATGCTGTCAATAAGAAAGTTATTTCCCAGTAACCATGCCCAAACTCCCGTCTTTCTATTTCCCATCAGATTTGGAAGCACTTCAAGGCATCATCGAAACCATAGACACTTGTCAGTTCCTGTTGTTACTTTGGGCTATGAGTGGGCCACACCTGGGGAACACTCTCCAAGTTCCTTCAGACTGGGCAGCCACTTAGTCGCCAAAGTACTGCTACTTTTTAGGGTTTGTAATGGTAGACCCCCCAGTAGTTCCAAGTAACCAAATCTCTTCCAGTTACTATGGCTGCATAACAAAGCATCCCAAAACTTAGTGGCATAAAGCAACCATTTCTATGTTCATGGATTGATTTGTTCAGGTGTTTGGACCAAATACAGCAGAGATAGCTTCCTCTGTTCCCTGATGTGTTCTGGGGTCTCAGTAGAAGACTAGAAGTCTGGAACTAGGATCATCTGAAGGTACTGAAGTCACTTAATGTGTGGTTGTTGATGCTGACTGGTCTGGGAGCCTTGATTTCTCTTCCTTTGGGCCTCTTCATTTGACCTCTCTAAGTGAAATTGTTTGGGCTTCCCTTCAGCATGGTTGCTGTATTCCAAGGGCAAACATCCCAAGAGAAAGACAGCCAAGAGGAAGCTGTGTGGCCTTTCCTAATCTAGCTGTGGAAGTCATGTAGTATTATTTCTGCTCAGAAATAAAAGTCAAAAACCTGCCCAGGTCCAAGCAGAAAGGGAGGATGAGAGGAGGCTTCACCTCTTGATAGGAAGTTGGCGAGGTTCTGGAAGAGCACGAGGGATCAGAAATATTGCCATGATGTTTTTTTGAAAATATAATATGCTCCAATGAGGAAACTATAGTATAGAGTAGTTAAGAGATTTACTCAGCAGATCCACAGCTGGTAAGGTCTGGGGCAGAGAACAAATCCTTCTTCAATTACGCAACAGTAAGGACATACTAACCCCAGCTGAATGGGAGTTGCCCTTTGTGATGGTTAATACCGAGTGTCAACTTGACTGGATTGAAGGATGCAAAGTATAATCCTGGGTGTGTCTGTGAGGGTGTTGACAAAGGAGATTAATATTTGAGTCAGTGCATTGGGGAATGAAGACCCACCCTTAATCTGGGTGGGCACCATCTAATCAGTTGCCAGTGAATATAAAGCAGGCAGAAAAACATGAAAAGGCTAGACTGGCTTAGCCACCCAGCCTACATCTTCCTCCTATGCTGGATGCTTCCTGCCTTCAAACATCAAACTCCAAGTTCTTCAGCTTTGGGACTCGAACTGGCTTCCTTGCTTCTCAGCTTGCAGACAGCCTATTGTGGGAAATTGTGATTGTGTGAGTTAATACTACCTAATAAATTCCCCTTTCTATATACATAGATATCCTATTAGTTCTGTCCCTCTAGAAAACCCTGAGTAATACATCCTGATGGAGAGGTGACATTTTCAGGGAAATAAAATTTCATAAAGAGACAAAATGAAAGCAAACTGGGGTACTTCACAAAACTGGCATCACACTAGGCTGGCTCATGGGAATTAAATATTATTTGAATGACTTTTTGTCAAGTAGCCATAAAGAAGCTTCCAACTTTAAAATTCTGTAAGTTTGAAGTTTGATCACTATTATGGCTAAGGTTTTTGCAGATGTAAACTGTAATATTGATTTTAATATGTAAATGATGTGAAAGGAATACTCAGCATATGTATAATCACAAATCAGGACCTAAACAGTGAGATATATGCCAATATCAAAGGATTGCGAGTAGACAAAACATTTCTGCAAGTATTCTAACTAGTTAATATATAAAACATGCTGAAATAAAGTTGACCTTTAAAAACCTGTGTAGTAATTTCTGATTATGATGGTTTATATCATATAAATCTAAAAAAGATACATAAATTTCAATACAATTATTTTATGTAAGTATTATATTAGGAGGGCAACCTCTTCATTAAAAATACCATAGCTACAAAAGGGTCAGTGATAGGAAAAATATATATCCATACTACTGGGGAGGAGGAGTTACATTTAACAGGACACTTTAGCCTGTTCCCCCATCCCCAAGGAGAGATTGAGACAAATTCTTGTATTCAGTTAGTGTATGTGGTAATGTGTCTTGGGAGTTGGCGATTCAGAGGGTGGTATAAAAGATGTAGCAGAGAAAAGCAACATGTGGGTGAGGCTCTGTGTTAGCCAGTCTATCCCAAAAGAAGCCTCAGAGGACACTAATGAAATAGACCTTAGATCTCCTTCCTTAGGGAATGAAAGAAGCGAAGCTTTTATCTGCTGGCTCCCATCATTTGCTGGACAATGATGGTCAAATGGGCATTCACGGTCCTCCACTCCTGGGTTGCACATGCCTGAGAGCAGAGCAAATTCTCCCCGTTCCCCCATTTCAGCCCTTCAGAAGAGCTACAGCAGAGAATGGAGGTATGCAGTACAGGAGTGAGGCAATGTGTCACCCACATACACCTGTGCAAGACTAGAGTAAATTTCTCCTTTAAATTTACGTAAAATGCACAGATCATAAGGGTTCATTTAAAAGGGTGTTGAGCATCTTACAGGCGAAACCATCACCTCATATGACTGTTACCATCACCCTAGAAGGGCTCTAAATTCTCTTTCTCTTCAATTCTTCCCAACTATTTTCTGACTTCTATCACTGTCAAGTGGGGATTTAATTTTATCTGTTTTATAACAATGTAATAAAAAGTATATGTTCCCCTGTCCATGGCTTCTGTCACCCAACATAATGTTCTGGAAGTTCATCCATGTGATGATGGGTAGCTGTAGTACACTTTTAAAAAAACTGTTGGCTAGTATTTTTTTTCTGGTGGAATAGATCACTATTTGCTTATCCAGCTCCTTATTGATGGTGTTGTCATTTCCTGTTTTGTGGTATTATGAATAAGTTTGCTCTGAAAATTCTTGGACCAGTCTTTTTGTGGAAATATGTTTCTATTTCTTTGGGGGGTGGTAAACACTTAGGAATGGAATTCCTGGGTCATAGAGTATATATATATTTTTATTATTTTTTATTTTTTCAGTTTTCACCAAACAAAAATATTTCGTTTATTTTCTTTACCTTGCTACTGTGACAGGTAAGCTATATATATAAAGTAAAATCAAAAGTAAGAGATATTTAATTTTTAAAAATCTTGGATGGAAAGGCTTTTCCAAGAAGACTTAATGCAAACAATTCAAAATTTACTACGATTTCTTTTTTTAATCCTATACAACAACAAAATGCCATAAAACAAGTCGGTAGCCAAACGATAATCAGTAAAAAATATTTTCAACTCTTCTTTAGGGAAAAAGGAAATAAACTATCTGTGCACTTAATCAGGCTAGACCAGGCTATTTGGTAGCTGTCACTTGAAATAGATGTGATGTCACCTTTTTGTGAATAAATGAAAACATGCCCCTTAAATAAATGATAAACAGGAACCAGCAGCCATAGAGTATAAGGAGGAAGGTGAGGGGGAGAGGCAGGTGTAATAAAAAAATAAATAAGTGAACCAAAAGGATTTTACAAAGTGCAATGATAAATCTCTCTGGGCTCTAGTTGTTGCATTTATTTGAAAGACACGAAGCACCTTTTGGGTGCTCCTTAAACCATTTTATCTTTACCTGTGCACAGTTTGACAATCGCATTTTTACTTCAGGGAAAAAGTAAAGGACGGAAAAGAAAAATTGAAACAAAAAAAGGGCAATAAAAGAAGAGACAGAGCTCACAAACTTGAGTTATTGCTAACATCATAATAACATCCCTTTCAGTTCACGTTTTCACCAGCATAGGATCCAGGAATGAGGAATCTTGCGGGAATTTTGTATCCATGGCTTCCTCAGCATTTGAAGATGGAACAGTCAAGCTGAGTTACTGTCTAGATAGGAAGAAAAATGAACTATTAAAACTGCAGAAAATGGCAAAGCTGATAAATTATATTGTATCCCTGTCAGCTGTTTTCTTACTGTAAACTCTGGGATAGGAGTAGATTGATTTAAAGGATAAGAAAATAAAAGGGACTGGCAACAAAAGCCAAAATTGACAAATGGGATCTAATTAAACTAAAGAGCTTCTGCACAGCAAAAGAAACCACCATCAGAGTGAACAGGCAACCCACAGAATGGGAGAAAATTTTTGCAACATACTCACCTGACAAAGGGCTAATATCCAGAATCTACAATGAACTCAAACAAATTTACAAGAAAAAACAAACAACCCCATCGAAAAGTGGGCAAAGGACATGAACAGACACTTCTCAAAAGAAGACATTTATGCGGCCAAAAAACACATGAAAAAATGCTCATCATCACTGGCCATCAGAGAAATGCAAATCAAAACCACAGTGAGATACCATCTCACACCAGTTAGAATGGCCATCATTAAAAAGTCAGGAAACAGGTGCTGGAGAGGATGTGGAGAAATAAAAACACTTTTACACTGTTGGGGGGACTGTAAACTAGTTCAACCATTGTGGAAGTCAGTGTGGCGATTCCTCAGGGATCTAGAACTAGACATACCATTTGACCCAGCCATCCCATTACTGGGTATATACCCAAAGGACTATAAATCATGCTGCTATAAAGACACATGCACACGTATGTTTATTGCGGCACTATTCACAATAGCAAAGAGTTGGAACCAACCCAAATGCCCAACAACAATAGACTGGATTAAGAAAATGTGGCACATATACACCATGGAATACTATGCAGCCATAAAAAATGATGAGTTCATGTCCTTTGTAGGGACATGGATGAAACTGGAAAACATCATTCTCAGT
>NW_026655771.1:0-6589 GCF_009828535.3 Hylobates moloch
CAGAATAGATTCAAAGATTATGCTGTGGATAAATTCCTTTGCAGGCCTGATCTAGAAATGTCATTTTGGAATTAATTCAAGGTTTGCAGATTTCTGTTATCAAGAAATGAAGCTTTTAAGGGACTAATTTCCCATGCAGAACTCTTAAGCCCTGCAAAATATTCCTGGAAATAGATCCTGCACCTCTGAACAAACTACAGGCGATAGCACAGTTGGTGGAACCACCAATCTTCACTACAAAACTGGACTGGCAAGAAGAATCATGAGAGAAACCATATACTCCCGCTGGCCCCCTGTAATCAACTTGACCCCAGTTGTTAGTCTGGTCCCTGATGTGTGGTACAATGTTAGGGGCTCAAGAGGGGTCATTCTTCTTGGAGAGTTGGATGCTTAGAAGTGCCAGTACCCATGTGAGCTTCCTTAGATGAAAATCACACTGTTAGGCCCATGCGTGGATCTCACTGGGAAAGCTGAGAAGGTGACTGACTCAAGTCCATGTGTTGGATCATCTTAATTATTGGGAACCTCCTGCTCAGTAGCGGCCTTTAGATGGGCATTAACTTGGAAAACCATTGTTTTTGACCTTGGCCCATTTTGAAAGATTCTGTCATAGCTTTTCTAAGATAATTTTGTCTCCAATTCTTTAGCTATGTTCTTTCTAAAGCCTGCAAAGCTGTCAAAACCAGCAGTCAATGTCACGGAATTGCCAGTTGCATTTTGCAAAATGGCCAAGAGATGTAACCCTTGAATTTTACCCAATGTGAGTTCCATTCCTCCAAGATATCCTTGACGTGGCAGTGGAATGACATCAGTCAAGTCCAAATCTCACATATATCAAGGCCAAATTGTGTCTCCCAATGCAGAAATAATTTAGAAACAGAGGAAAACACCCGGATTAACCTGGAATTGTAATCTTATTTAGACATGAATACATATTAATATAAGGTTCAGCCAACAACATATCAAATACTGTCTACACACCTCTATGTATATTATAAACACGTGCACATTTCCATAAAAGATGTAAAATTTACTATTATTGCTCAAATATTCACTGGGGCACTGCAAATATCAAGGGGTGTCTTGAGAGTTCACCAGATGATGCACCATGAAATACACACACACACACACACACACACACACACACGCACGCATATTAGAGAGATATATACATGGATATATTAGGGAAGACCTAGTGCCTCTTTTATGCATCCTTGAATAAGTCAGAATGAAGATGTCATGTAAGATATCACTAGTCAGTTGTCATTTTCAATTAAAAATTATCAACACTTGTTCTGCAACTAACAGATACCTCTCTATACACTGTGAAATCCCATGTACATTTTTCCCACTGTAAAATCTCCCACTAATCCATTTATATCTAGCATTAGCAAGTTGAACAAGGAGACTGCAAACCATCATACTACCTTTAGTATGGATTTTCTTTTCTTTTTTTTTTTTTTTTAATTTAGATGGAGTCTCACTCTGTTGCCCAGGCTGGAGTGCAGTGGCACGATCTCAGCTCACTGCAAACTCCTCCTGCCTCAGCTTACTGAGTAGCTAGGACTACGGGCACATGCCACCATGCCAAGCTATTTTTTTTTTTGTATTTTTAGTAGAGGCAAGATTTCACCATGTTGGTCAGGCGGGTCTCAAACTCCTGACCTCAAATGATCTGCCTGCCTCGGCCTCCCAAAGTGCTGGGATTCCAGGCATGAGCCACCACGCCTGGTGAAGTATGGATTTTCTAAATCCCATTTGTATTACAGTCACATTTGTATTAGGGTCCTTCAACTGCTATAAAAAGTTACCAAAAATGTGATAGCGTAAAACAGAAATGTAATCACTCATAGTTTTAGAGGCCAGAAGTCCAGAATGTTTCACCAGGCCAAGATCATGGAGTAATCAAGGCTGGTCCTCCAGAGACTCTAGGAGAGAGTCTGTTCTTGCCTCTTCCAGCTTCTGGTGGCTGCAGCTTTCTTTGACTATGGCCACATCACTTCAGTTTCTGTGTCTGTGATCACAGTGCCTTCTCCTCTTCAGTCTGTGTTAAATCTATTTCCACCTTACTCTTCCAAGGACACTTGTGATTGCATTTAGAGCTCAGTTGGTTAATGCACGACAATCTCTTCATTTGAAGACCCTTAATTTACAACTGCGAAGACACTTTTCCCACATAGGGTACATTTATAAGCTCCATAGAATAGAACCTGAGGATTATTCTCAATACTAATCTCTCAGTGTTGGTCTTGTACACACATCACAAGCGTGATCTCTCTCTCTCCTGCCAACCTTTTCTCTCCCTCTTTCCCATGATCATAAATCGCTTTGCTTCTTTAAGTGAATCCAGCACCACCTATGTCCAAGTTCAGAGTTCAGAGGGACACACACAGGATGGCCTTGCTCAGGTTTTGCTTAGAGACTGGCTCTGCCCCCCATTATCATGCAGAAGGAAGGACACAGCCATAGGCAGCCCTTGGCCATCTGGGAGAAGCTGTCTCTACAGAGGACAGTCATGGGCTAAGACCCTCCAGACCTGTGATTGTCTTCAGGGGCCTGTGGTCCTCAGCCCTCCCAGAGGATGTGGGTGGGCCCTGACTCCAGTAGGATCCACCAGGATCCTTATCAGAACATCTCACTCACAGAAGGCAGTGAGTCACATAACAACACAGAGGGACTCTGCAGAGCCAGCTGGATTGGGCACTCTGGAGAGGCACTGGCACCTGTGCTAGACAGAGCCTGGCTCCTCATGTAGCTTCCTGAGCACGTGGACTTGGATCTCTCAGTACCACTTTACAAGCCTATTACTTGTTCTGAATGTAATCAGTGTGATTCATTAAGTTCGCATCTTAGTAGCTAGGAGTCAAATGAAAAAAAGTGATATTTTTATTGCTAAGATGATGACAAAGAAACCAGAAAATAACAAGAAAGCAAAGGACCAAAACACTGGATTGAAGGATTTGGGTAAGAGGTTTAGACTCTCAGTAGTGAGCACCTGGGCCATTTCCACTCAGGAGAGGACAATTAGGAAAGGGAAATGTGCAGCAGAGGCAAAATCTGGGTTACTAAAAAAAAATCTAACAGGCAAGGAGGAGTCTCCTTCTTAAGCACCAGCAGGCAGAGGGAAAGTGTCAACAAAAATAAATAATGATGAAAAAAATAAAAAATAATTTTGATTATTATTGCATGTACAGCACACTGCACTGGGAACCTTGAAACTAACAGAAGTGGAGCCAAGGATACTAGATCCCAAATTTTTCCCAAATCTGTCCCCTTCCCCGACTTTCACCCCCCCACCTCACCCCCGTGCATCCTCCATCATCTTCCACCTGGACCTCCCTCATCATCTCCCAAAAGATTATCCAGCTTCTCTTTTGTCTCGTGTTCCTTCATAAATGTTCTGCACTCTTGGGTTCCTAGGGCTGTGGCCAGAGGTCTGAGTTCTAAATCCTTTCTTTCCACACCCAGAGCCTTTCCCATGACTCACTCTGGCCTCCTCTAAGTTTGGAATTCAGACCCTCCCTCCTGCTACCCTCCTCAGAATCCAGCACTTAACTGCCTAAAGCTTTTCTTTGTAAACCCCCCAAAATGTAACCTCTGACAGGGAGCCGGTGAAATCGCTTCTTTGCAGCAAAAATGGAAAAGAAGGAGGGGAAACCTGCAAACATCATTTTGTTGTTGAGGAGATGCACACAATCCCTAGATTTTATGCCTTCTCCAGTTTTTTTTTTTTTTATCGTTTCTTAACCACAATTCTATTTTTTATGATCTAGTGTGAGTGGTAAAGTGAAATAGAAAGTAAAGAAGGTGGGAAAATATCAATTTCCCAATAATTCCAAGTATTATCACCAAGTATTAATTTGTGTAAAATAAACCCCAAGCTGGTCATTTTCCACATGTATTTCACTTGTGTTGTCACTAAACTGCATCTATGTTCTGGCTGTTATGCTGACTGAATGTACTTGGCAAATGTGGTCAAGACAGACAGGGTGAGGATGAACCTGGCAACTGATGGAGCTTTGACCATGTGGGACTGAGGTGCTGCTGAGACTCTCATGGGCCAGAGTCCTCAACAGCAAACCCTGCCCCTGAGTTCGCCAACAGCCTCCTCTTCTGGAGACTCAGAGACCCTGCTGAGCTACTCCCCAGACAAGCAGTGCAAGTGAGCAGCTGGGACACCCCAGCAGGGAGGTTTCTGTATTGGTCTGTACCATTGTGGGAGGAAGCTGTATACCTTGCATGCAGTAATAAACCCCAACATCCTCAGCCTCCACCCTGCTGATTTTCAGTGTGAAATCAGTGCCTGACCCACTGCCACTGAACCTGTCTGGGACCCCAGAGGCTCTGTTGGAAACCCTATAAATCAGGAGCTGTGGAGACTGGCCTGGCTTCTGCAGGTACCAATACAAATAGGTGTTTCCATTACTATGCAGGAGGCTCTGACTAGACTTGCAGGAGATGGAGGCTGGCTCTCCAAGGGTGATGCTCAGGGGGAGTGGAGTCTGGGTCATCCCAATATCTGCACTGGATCCTGAAATAATGAGAAAAAAAGAACAAGGTTATGTATAAACGTTATGTATAATTTTCATAATTTTCATTAGTTGTTTACCTCAGCCTACATAATTTTTAAAATTTTGATTCATATTCCAATAATATCCCATTTCAAATGGAACTTAAGGGATGCAATGCACAAGGGGGTCTCCAGAAGTCCCCACACCATCCCCTCTTTCTCCACAGAGTCTTTGGTCCTTCTGGAACCTTCCTCACTCTCACAAATCTAAACCTCACATGCTCCATCCCAGTAGATAAGATGTGCACGTCTAACACAGGAACAGAACACACATGGGAAGCAGTGGGGCCCCCAGAGCTCACCCTCCCATTCCATTCTCCTCCCTTATCTCCTTCTGCCCTTACCAGGGAGGCAGAGCATTAGCAGCCCCAGGAGCTGAACAGGGAGCCTCATTGTGAGAAGGTGAAGAGAAAAGTCCTGATCAGTCAAGGCAAGGTTAGAGCTGAGCTTTTATCTCAGACTCACAAGGGAAGGTCCTCCCTAGGGGATGATATGCAAATCACCTGGTGGGTGCAGTCGGGCGGAAAGAGCCAAAGGGAGGATGGGAGCCATTTTGTGAACAAAATGACTTATCTTCTCTGTTTGAAGGGAAACCAGTAGACATAAAATCTGTGTTGCCTATGTGGGAGAAATTTAAGTGTTTCCTTCTGTCTTCTCTATAAGATTTCTTGTTTCTTAACACTTTCTCAGGCACATTTTATACTTCTCTTTAATAAGGCTGAGTTTTCATAAATATTTGATTATTCTTACCTTTTTGTTTATAGTTATTTAAGAGTCCATATTTGGTCTTTTTATTATTATTTTTTAATCGAGATAAACACACACAGAGTAAAGGACAGAAATGTTAAACATGCAACCGAAGTTTTACATATATTCTCCTCCCAGATAAAACTGTAGAATATTTCAAAATCTCCAGATTCTTTCCTCATCCACCTTCCCAGGCAACAGCTGCTCCCCCAGTCCCAACCAAGGTAACTGGTATTGTGACATCCACCACAGTGATTTAATTTTCCCTGGACTAAATCTCATAAATTGAAGTAAAGCCTTTTCTTGCACTATGTCTGGCTTCTTCTTGTTTCTTTCCTATTTTTGAGAATTTCCTTCCTTCTTGTGAATTCAAGTTACCGTCTACTGTAATTTCCTGGGATTCTGAAGCATTTCCTTTTGAATTTCTTATAGAGCATGTCTGCAAGTAATACTCTATCTTCATCTTTTTAAATCAGGATATGCTTTTACTTTACCTTTACTTTTGAAGAATACTTTCACTGGATATTGAATCCTTGGTTGAATTTTTTTGTTGTTTGTTTGTTTGTTTGTTTTCCCCAGCATTTAAATGTTGTTCCACTGTCTAGCTTCCTTTGGTCCTGATGAAAAGTCTAAAAACAAATTCACACATATACAGTCACCCAATTAACAATAAAAAGGGCTACAATAATTCTCTTCTCTCTCTCTTTTTTTTTTTTTTTTTGAGTTGGAGTTTCATTCTTGTTGTCCAGGCTGGAGTGCAATGGTGCGATCTCAGCTCACTGCAACCTCCGCCTACCAGGTTCAAGTGATTCTTCTGCCTCAGGCTCCTGAGTAGCTGGGATTACAGGCATCTGCCATCATTCCAGGATAATTTTTTTGCATTTTTAGTAGGGATGGGGTTTCACCATTTTGGCCAGGCTGATCTCTAACTCCTGACCTCAGGTGATCCGCATGCCTTGGCCTCCCAAAGTGCTGGGATCTTCTACAGGCATGAGTCACTGTGCCCAACCCAAGCTACAGTAATTCTCTTAATGCCTTTATACTGAAAAAAAAAAAATCTTAGGCTGAATAATTTATAAAAACCGGACATTTATTTTCTCATGGTTCTGGAGGCTGGAAAGTTCAAGATCAACGCACTGGCAATTTTGGCGTCTGATGAGGGTTGCTCCTTCTTCTAAGAGGGTGTCTTGAGGCTGCATCCTCATATCATGGAGATAGAATGGAAAGAAGGGACAAATGCTGTGTGAAGCCATTGTTTTTTTTTTTTTTTTT
>NW_026655772.1:0-6588 GCF_009828535.3 Hylobates moloch
ATTTACATGGCTCTTTCTTCCCTAGTTACTTAAAACTTTCACATTATACAAGTCTCCAAAGCAAGCTTCCTCTCCCCAAGGCAAGCTTTGCAGAAATGATGAGGTCATATTACTATCAGAATAGCTTAGGCAGTGCTGTAATATAAAAATGTTTTGTTTTGTTTTTGAGATGGATTCCGCTCTGTTGCCTGGCTGGAATGCAGTAGCGAGATCTTGGCTCACTGCAACCTCTGCCTCCTGGGTTCAAGCGATTCTCCTCCCTCAGCCTCCTGAGTAGGCTGGGATTACTACAGGCATGTGCCACCGTGCGTGGCTAATTTTTGTATTTTTAGTAGAGACAGGGTTTCATCATGTTGATCAGGCTAGTCTCGAACTGCTGACCTTGGATCCGCCTGCCTCGGCCTCCCAAAGTGCTGGGATTACAGGCGTGAGCCACTGTGCCCAGCCATAAAAATGTATTTTGAAAGCTATTGAGTGACTGTTAAATGATGTCTTTTTTTTTTTTTTTAATGATTTTGGGCCGGGCGCGGTGGTTCACGCCTGTAATCCCAGCATTTTGGGAGGCCGAGGCAGGCGGATCATGAGGTCAGGAGATCGAAACCATCCCGGCTAGCACGGTGAAACCCCGTCTCTACTAAAAATACAAAAAATTAGCCGGGCGTCCTGGCGGGCACCTGTAGTCCCAGCTACTTGGGAGGCTGAGGCAGGAGAATGGCGTGAACCCGGGAGGCGGAGCTTGCAGCGAGCCGAGATCGCGCCACTGCACTCCAGCCTGGGTGAGACAGCGAGACTCCGTCTCAAAAAAAAAAAAAAAAAAAGAAAGAAATGGAAAGGTTTGGGTGGGCCCGGGTGCGCTGACAGCAGCACCACAACAGCACAGTGACAACACAGTAGTGGGGACCTCATCAGGGCCCACTCCTTTCTTAATTTATTGCGTTACTTCCTCCCTCTTCTCCCCAGTAATTATTATTCAGAGCTTCCCAGAATAAAGCCGGGGCCCTTATTTTACTGGACAAATAGTGCCAGAGGTTTCCCCTGAAGGAAAGACTGAACCAGGCAGAGAGACGAAGGTGAGGGTGGGAGTTCCAGAGGGGAAGGGGCACAGGTGGGGCCTGGATCCGGATTACGGATGGATGCCTCTCCCAGGTAGCACCCAGGCCCAGCCCTGCCCCTCCCATGCATGGGAGTAGCAGGAGGTTGTGATAGTGGCCCTGACAACAGGTGGCTGGCCCTCCTTTATGCCACTGACCATGGAGTGCTGTAGTCTCTGTCTTCCTTCTTTCTCCTCACCCTCCCTTGCCCCACACCTTTGGCCCTCCTCCCTTCCCCCTTCACCAGGTCTAGGTGAGTGGGATGAGCCCAGCCTCCGCAAAGGCCTTGGGCTGAGGAGCTGCTGCACACCGCAGGCATCTAGCTATAGGAGTGCCCAGGTTGCAGCTTGGGACCAGCCCTTGGAGGAAGAGGTCTAACTCAGTGCTCTTTACCTGCACACTGTAATGGGGTGACTGGTTTCTTTTGATGGTGTTTTTCTTTTTGACGGAAGGGGTTCCAGATATCAGAAAGAACTTCTTTTTTTTTTTTTTTTTTTTCCAGAGACAGGGTCTTACTCTGTCACCCAGGCTGGAGTGCAGTGGCACGATCTCAGCTCACTGCAAATCCGCCTTCCAGGTTCAAGCAATTCTTATGCCTTAGCCTCCTGAGTAGTTGGGACTACAGGTGTGCGCCATCATGACTGGCTAATTTTTGTATTTTTTGTGGAGACAGGGTTCACCATGTTGGCCAGACTGGTCTCAAACTCCTGGCCTCAAGTGATCCGCCCGCCTTAGCCTCCAAAGTGCTGGGATTACAGGCGTGAGCCATTGCGCCAGGCCAGAAAGGAGTTCTTGGTGGGACAAGACATCAAAACCAGCTGTTAGCCAGTTCCCCTATCCTTGCTTTCTGTTTCACTGGCTGTTCAGGGAGTGAAGAGATGAAGCTTTAAGTGCAAGTATGATGCAGGTCACTCACTCACCTGGCATTTCGTGATGTTTTTTCCTTATTCACTTTCCCTAAGTTTGATTCTCCTGTTTATATCCTTCACTGCTATATAAACTTCTCCAATGCAAGGGACCAGCTCTTAAATTTCTTATGTTGTTTCCTAGATAGATAGATGGATACCTATAGATACATATAATATAAATAATATATGACACATATTTGTATATATTGAATATATATTTTTTAATATATGACATGCCCACTTGTATACTACTGCTTGGGCAAGAGAGATAGCTAGGAGTAAAACAACAGTTGTCCTGCGTGGCAGTCAGCTGCCTCTCCGACTCACTGCCACATGAATCATCACTAATGGGAATGTCCCCTGAGCACTCCTGAGAACTGGGGGGATATATAGTTCGATACTTTACCTGGATTACTGCCCTTCACCTGGCTGAATGCCACCTCCTTAAGTCTCAGCTTAACTTTCACTTCCTCTGGGAAAGTAGTTCTGATTTTCCCCCACAAAACTAGAAAACATAAGTCCACAGGAATCCCACTGTTGAATGAACTAGGGAAAATGGGTAATTTTTAGTAGAGACGGGGTTTCACCATGTTGGCCAGGCTGGACTCGAACTCCTGACCTCAGGTGATCTGCCCATCTCGACCTCCCACAGTGCTGGGATTACAGGTGTGAGCCACCGCGCCTGGCCTAGGAAACTTTTTGAAATGCAAAAAAAAAAACAAAAACACAATTACAACAGCTCTACCCTGTGTACATGCTTTAGAAAATAATGCTATTTACCTTAATTTTCACATTTTCAACAATGAACAGGCACGATTTGCTAGTGAACAGGACCCCAATTTATTGTTTCCCTTATTACTATATTTCTCTATCATTCTTATAATTCTACTTTGAGAAGACATTAATACTGTGGAGTTGTAATTTATTATATTGGATACCTAAAAGGGGTAGAATCAGGTTGAACAAAGAATTTTCTTGGCATAATTAGTACAAATGTTTTGTTTATGAAGTGCAGCAATATCTCCTTCAGACCCAGGCAAGAGGGACCCTGCTCTGAACCCTGGCACCCCAAAACATTTTATGGACCCCAATACCTATGTTGCTTTGTTACAGGCAAATGGTACTTTCATCTCTCAGGACCCCATGCCCTATGCTGGCACAGCATGACCTAAAGCCCTAAACACCAATGCTTATGTGCAACACTGCTCACCAAGGGATATCTCTTGACCTATGCTCCCAAAACACAAGGCACCTGCATACAAAGGTCATGAGAGTTTGTGGGTTGTATGCCACTGATGTCAAAGCAGATACTGTTCCAATTAGAGGAAGGATTCCAGAGGGGGAAGCACTTAGGAAAGAAAAAAACAAAATTGCCTGCCAAATCTTTACACGTGGATAGCATGAAAGCAATTGGCTCTTGCCTAATTGAAATATTGGTATGCCGAGCATTCATGTTCTTTTCACATTCCAATTCTGATTCCTGAAGTACTTAAATTACTTTGGTATTCACCACAGTTGTGTATAGCACCTGAGAAACATTTTGTAACACTGAATGATGCATGCTGTTCTTACATTTGTATGTATGTAGGACTAGATGTAACAAGCAACTATACTGTCGGTACAGCATAAATTATATGCAGATTTCAATTATAATAACGTAAGTGGGCCGGGTGTGGTGGCTCACACCTGTAATCTCAGCACTTTGGGAGGCCAAGGCAGGCAGATCATGAGGTCACGAGTTCGACACAAGCCTGGCCAACATGGTGAAACCCTGTCTCTACTAAAAATACAAAAATTAGCCTGGCATGGTGGTGCATGCCTGTAATCCCAGATACTCAGGAGGCTGAGGCAGGAGAATTGCTTGAACCCAGGAGGCGGAGGTTGCAGTGAGCCGAGATCGCGCCACTGCATTCCAGCCTGGGTGACAGCATGAGACTCCGTCTTGGAAAATAAAATAAGTGATGGCCAAAAAAAAAAAAATAATAATGCAATATGTATTTTATTTTATTACTCATCCCCAAATCACCAGCTTATCATAAGAGCATCCAGACACATTCAACCGTAATCACACTCAATTATCTTGACATTTTGCCTTTTTTCTTTTTTTTTGAGACAAGGTCTTGCTGTGTTGCCCAGGCTGGTCTCAAACTCTTGAGCCAAGCAATCCTTCTGCCTCAGTCTCCTGGGTAGCTGAGGTTATAGGTGCACACCATTGCACTAGCTCCATTTTTTTACCTTAGGAGAAATAGAGCTTTAAACCAATTTTAAAAGTTTAATGTTCTGTAATCCCAGCACTTTGGGAAGCTGAGGTGGGCAGATCACCTGAGGTCACGAGTTTGAGACCAGCCTGGTCAAAATGGTGAAACCCTGTCTCTACTAAACAATTACAAAAATTAGCCAGGTGTGGTGGCCCATGGCTGTAATCCTGCTACTTTGGAGGCTGAGGCAGGAGAATTGCTTGAATTCGGGAGGTGGAGGTTGCAGCAAGCCAAGATCACGCCACTGTACTCCAGCCTGGGCATCAGAGCGAGTCTCCGTCCCCTCCACCCCCCCACCAAAAAAAAGTTTAATGTTTCAGAAGGGCACATTTGTCAAGCTAGGAAGATACAGCATGTTTTCTCTGACAGTTTAATTCGATTTGCAACTTAAATACCTGAATATAGGATATTTGGGCCTTCTTTTGCATTCTTAGTCTGGGCCCTGCAAGTGTTAGGGGAAGGTCTGAACTACTCTAACGGTTTGATTTTATTTTTAAAATTTTTTGAAATGGAGTCTCACTCTGTCACCCAGACTGTAGTGCAGTGGTGTGATCTTGGCTTACTGCAACCTCTGCCTCCCAGGTTCAAGTGGTTCTCCTGCCTCAGCCTCCCAAGTAGCTGGGATTACAGATGTGCACCACCACACCTGGCTAGTTTTTGTATTTTTAGTAGAGATGGGGTTTCACCATGTTGGCCAGGCTGGTCTCAAACTTCTGGCCTGAAGTGATCCTCCCTCCTCAGCCTCCCAGAGTGCTGGGATTACAGGCGTGAGCCACCGTGCCTAGCCATAGTTTGATTTCAAATACCAATAACCTTGATATTTTTGAAAGCCTACTTGTTTATTACTTTTCTCTTTGGGATATTGCAACCATTTTTTAAAGAACAAGTCAGCAAAATAAAATTCCTGTTTATTGTTGGACAACATTGTTTCACACATACGTCCAACAGGCCAAAAAAACCCCAGCAACGTTATAAACAAAAAAAGGGAAAAAAAAGATGGGGTTTCACCGTGTTAGCCAGGATGGTCTTGATCTCCTGACCTCGTGATCCACCTGCCTTGGCCTCCCAAAGTGCTGGGATTACAGGCGTGAGCCACTGCGCTTGGCCCTTTTTTTACAAGTTTTTTTTTTCTCTCCTTTGAGATTATAATGAACATGGTCACACCACAAGTAAAGTCAGAAGTAGGATGGAGAACGGTTGCAAGGCTGGTTTGGTCATCCGAGATCATTAAAAGTGGCTGACCCTAACAATATGTACAAAAATATAAAATGTAAATAAAAAATACAAACAAATTTCTTTTTTTAAAGTACTTTTAAGAAAAAAAGCAGGGCCTTGGAAGTTTTGGTTTTTTCCTCCCCTGTTGCAAATTCTTACGGTTTAGGTTGGGTGGTGGAGAGTGTGTGTCATCTGTGGGTGGCACTGCCCACGGTGGGCGGGCGGGCCTCAATACTGGAAGGTGACCACGTTTAGATTCTGAGACAGGAAATGGAGGGTGAATAGGTCATGGCGGCCTTGTTTTTTTAGTTTAACTTTTCCTTTTTTGCTGTCTAGTCATCCTTGTCAGTCTTCTGCTTCTTGGTATCGACATCATCATTCTCATCATCTTCAGCTGCCTGCTTGCCTGTAGCAGACTCAGCTTCCTCGTCTTCATCTCCATCCTCTTCCTCACCATCACCTTCTTTTTCCTCCTCCTCTTCCTCCCCACCTTCTTCCCCTTCTTCATCTACCTCATTGTCAGCCTCCTGCTCTCCATTTTCCTCATTAGCTTCCTGTTAGCAGGGGCGTCTCTTCCATTTTCTGCCGCTTTCACAACTTCCTTCTTCTCCTTTAAGTCCTTGGTGATGATTTGAGAGCTGGTGTCTACAGCTGCATCTGACATGGTGGGGCACGCCGGTGATCTGATGCAGGGGATTAAAAAGAAAGCGAGAGTTCAGGGACTCCGGCTATAAAGCTGCCAGAGTCTGCGGCGGAGGCAGCCACAGCGAGCAAGGAGCTGGAGGAGGAACAATGCAAAGATGGCTTTTCAGAGCAGCCAATCGGGATCTAGAAACTATTAAGGCCTAAAGTCATGAGCACTGTTTTCTCCCTCTAAGAGGTAAGTGGCTTTTCACTTTATTTTCAACTGAATGCTTTCGCTGTTTTGGGTTTAGCAAGCTTTTGGTCTTAAAAATATCCAACAGTGCAGTTAAGAGGCCAAATGACTTTATGCATGAAACATTTTTAGGATGAGCAATTTTCCCATAGAAAGGTGACCAGATTTGAGGAAATTATTTAGTCAGTATAAACATTTTTCCAGATTTAAACAGTACAGATTTTACTTTCAGGCTTTCC
>NW_026655773.1:0-1557 GCF_009828535.3 Hylobates moloch
TGAGCAGTTTTGAATCACTCTTTTTGTAGAATCTGTAAGTGGACATTTGGAGCTCTTTGAGGTCTATGGTGAAAAAGAAAATATCTTCAAATAAAAACTACACAGAAGCATTCTGTGAAACTTCTTTCTGATCTATGCATTCATCTAACAGAGGTGAACATTTCTTTTGACTGAGCAGTTTTGAAACACTCTTTTACTAAAATTTGCAAGTAGAGATTTGGAGAGCATTGAGGCCTATAGTGAGAAAGGAAATATTTTCCCATAAAAACTATACAGAAGGATTCTGTGAAACTTCTTTCTGTTCTGTGCATTCATTTTACAGAGATGAACCTTTCTTTTGATTGAGCAGTTTTGAAACACTCTTTTTGTAGAATCTGCAAGTGAATATTTGGAGCGCTTTGAGGCCTATGGTGAGAAACGAAATATCTTCAAACTAAAACTACACAGAAGCATTCAATGAAACATCTTTCTGATCTGTGCATTCATCTAACAGAGTTGAACGTTCCTTTTGAATGAGCAGTTTTGAAAGACTCTTTTTTAAGAATCTGTAAGTGGTCATTTGGAGAGCATTGAGGCCTATGGTGAAAAACGAAATATCTTCCCATAAAAACTACCCAGAAGCATTCTGTAAAACTTGTTTCTGTTGTGTGTGTTCAACTCACAGAGAAGAACCGTTCTTTTGATTGAGCAGTTTTGAAAACTCTTTTTGTAGAATCTGCAAGTGGACATTTGGAGCGCTTTGAGGCCTATGGTGAAAAAGGAAATATCTTCAAATAAAAACTACATAGAAGCATTCTGTGAAACTTCTTTCTGATCTGTGCATTCATCTAACAGAGCTGAACATTTCTTTGGAATGGGTAGTTTTGAAACACTCTTTTTGTTAAATCTACAAGTCAATTTTTGAAGAGCATTGAGGCTTATGGTGAAAAACGAAATATCTTCCCATGAAAACTACACAGAAGGATTCTGCGAAACTTCTTTCTGTTCTATGCATTCATTTTACAGAAATGAACCTATCTTTTGATTGAGCAGTTTTGAAACACACTTTTTGTAAAATCTGCAAGTGGACATTTGGAGCTCTTTGAGGCCTATGGTGAGAAACGAAATAACTTCCAACAAAAACTACACAGAAGCATTCAATGAAACATCTTTCTGATCTGTGCATTCATCTAACAGAGTTGAACCTTTATTTTTACTGAGCAGTGTTGAAACACTCTTTTTGTAGAATCTGTAAGTGGACATTTGGAGAGCCTTGAGGCTTATGTTGAAAAACGAAACGTCTTCCCATAAAAACTACCCAGAAGCATTATGTTAAAGGTCTTTCTGCTCTGTGCGTTCATCTCACAGAGAAGAACATTCTTTTGATTGAGCAGTTTTGAATCCCGCTTTTTGTAGAACCTGGAAGTGGACATTTGGAGCCCTTTGAGGCCTATGGTGAAAAAGGAAACATCATCAAATAAAAACTACACAGAAGCATTTTGTGAACCCTCTTTCTGATCTGTGCGTTCATCTAACAGAGTTGAACGTTTCTTTGGACTGAGCAGTTTTGAAACACTC
>NW_026655773.1:1650-6587 GCF_009828535.3 Hylobates moloch
TTGGAGCTCATTGAGGCCTACGGTGAAAAAGGAAATATCTTCAAATAAAAACTACACAGAAGCATTCTGTGAAACTTCTTTCTGATCTTTGCATTCATCTAACAGAGTTGAACATTTCTTTTGACTGAGCAGTTTTGAAACACTCTTTTTGTAGAATCTCCAACTGGACGTTTGGAGAGCATTGAGGCCTATGCTGAAAAATGAAATAACTTCCCATAAAAACTACCCAGCAGCATTCTGTTCAACTTCTTCCTGATCTGTGCATTCATCTCAGAGCGAAGAACCTTTTTTTGATTGAGCAGTTTTGAAACACTATTTTTGTAGAATCTGCAAGTGGACATTTGGAGCGCTTTCAGGCCTACTGTGAAAAAGGAAATATTTTCAATTAAAAACTATACAGAAGCATTCTGTGAAACTTCATTCTGATTGGTGCCTTCATCTATCAGAGTTGAACCTTTCTTTTGACTGAGCAGTTTTGAAACACTCTTTTTGTAGAATCTGCAAGTGGACGTTTGAAGAGAATTGAGGCCTAAGGTGAAAAACGAAATATCATCCCATGAAAACTACACAGAAGGATTCTGTGAAACTTCTTTCCATTCTGTGCATTCATTTTACAGAGATGAACCTATATTTTGATTGAGCAGTTTTGAAATACTCTTTTTGTAGAATCTGCAAGTGGACATTTGGAGAGCATTGAGGCCAATGGTGAAAAAGGAAATATCTTCAAATAAAAACTACATGGAAGCATTCGGTGAAACCTCTCAATGATTTGTAAATTACTCTGACAGAGTTGAACCTTTCTTTTGACTGAGGAGTTTTGCAACACTCCTTTTCTAGAATCGCCAAGTAGACATTTGGAGAGCATTGAGGCCAATGGTGAGAAATGATGTATCTTCCCATAAAAAATACCCAGAAGCATTCTGTTAGACTTCTCTATGTTCTGTGTGTTAATCTCACAGAGAAGAACCTTACTTTTGATTGAGCAGTTTTGAAACAGTCTTTCTGTAGAATCTGCAAATGGACATTTGTAGCTCTTTGAGGCCTAGGGTGAAAAAGGAAATATCTTCAAATAAAAACTACACAGAAGCATTCTGGGTAACGTCTTTCTGATCTGTGCATTCATCTAACAGAGTTGAACCTCACTTTTTACTGAGCAGTTTTGAAACACTCTTTTTGTAGAATATGTAAGTGGACATTTGGAGAGCATTGAGACCTTTGGTGAAAAACGAAATATCTTCCCATAAAAACTCCACAGAAGGATTTTGTGAAACTTCTTTCCATTCTGTGCATTTTATAGAGATTAAACTATATTTTGATTGAGCAGTTTTGAAACACTCTTTTTGTAGAATCTGCAATTGGACATTTGGAGCCCTTTGAGGCCTATTGTGAAAAAGGAAATATCTTCAAATAAAAACTACACAGAAGCATTCTGTGAAACTCCTTTCTGATCTTTGCATTCATCTAACAGAGTTGAACATTTCTTTTGACTGAGCAGTTTTGAAACACTCTTTATGTAGAATCTGCAATTGGACGTTTGGAGAGCATTGAGGCTGATGCTGAAAAATGAAATATCTTCCCATAAAAACTACCCAGCAGCATTCTGTTCATCTTCTTTCTGATCTGTGCATTCATCTCAGAACGAAGAACCTTTTTTTGATTGAGCAGTTTTGAAACACTATTTTTGTAGAATCTGCAAGTGGACATGTGAGTGCTTTGAGGCCTACTGTGAAAAAGGAAATACCTTCAAATAAAAACTATACAGAAGCATTCTGTGAAACTTCCTTCTGATCGGTGCATTCATCTAACAGAGTTGAACCTTTCTTTTGACTGAGCAGTTTTGAAACAATCTTTTTGTATTGTCTGCAAGTGGACATTTAGAGTGATTTGAAGCCTATGGTGAAAAAGGAAACATCTTCAAATAAAAACTACATGGAAGCATTCTACGAAACTTCTTTCTGATCTGTGCATTCATCTAACAGAGTTGAAACTTTCTTTGGAATGAGCAGTGTTGAAACACTCTTTTTGTTAAATCTGCAAGTCGACATTTGAAGAGCATTGAGGCTTACGGTGAAAAATGAAATATCTTCCCATGAAAACTACACAGAAGGATTCTGTGAAACTACTTTCTGTTCTGTGCATTCATTTTACAGAGATGAACCTATCTTTTTATTGAGCACTTTTGAAACACACTTTTTGTAGAATCTACAAGTCGACATTTGGAGCTCTTTGAGGCCTATGGTGAGAAACGAAATAACTTCCAACAAAAACTACACAGAAGCATACAATGAAACATCTTTCTGATCTGTGCATTCATCTGACAGAGTTGAAACTTTCTTTTTACTGAGCAGTGTTGAAACACTCTTTTTGTAGAATCTGTAAGTGGACATTTGGAGAGCCTTGAGGCCTATGTTGAAAAATGAAATATCTTCCCATAAAAACTACCCAGAAGCAATATGTTAAAGGTCTTTCTGTTCTGTGTGTTCTTCTCACAGAGAAGAACATTTCTTTTGATTGAGCAGTTTTGAATCCCGCTTTTTGTAGAATCTGAAAGTGGACATTTGCAGCGCTTTGAGGCCTATGGTGAGAAACGAATTATCTTCCGATAAAAACTATCCAGAAGCACTCTGTTAAACTGCCTTATGTTCTGTGCCTTCATCTCACAGAGAAGAACTTTTCTTTTGATTGAGCAGTTTTGAAACACTCTTTTTGTAGACTCTGCAAGTGGACATTTGGAGAACATTGAGGCCTACAGTGAAAAAGGAAATATCTTCAAATAAAAACTACACAGAAGCATTCTGTGAAACTTATTTCTGATCTGTGCATTCATCTAACAGAGTTCAACCTTTCTTTGGACAGAGCAGTTTAGAAACACTCTTTTTCTAGAATCACCAAGTAGACATTTGGAGTGCATTGAGGCCTATAGTGAGAAACGAAGTATCTTCCTATAAAAAGTAGCCAGAAGCATTCTGATAAACTACCTTATGTTCTCTGCCTTCATCTCAAAGAGAAGAACGTTTCTTTTGATTAAGCAGATTTGAAATACTCTTTCTGTAGAATCTGCAAGTGGACATTTGGAGAGCATTGATGCCTACAGTGAGAAAGGAAATATCTTCAAATAAAAACGACACAGAAGCATACTGTGTTACTTCTTTCCGATCTGTGCGTTCATCTAAAAGAGTTGAACTTTTCTTTTGACTGTGCAGTTTTGAAACACTCTTTTGTAGAATCTGTAAGTGGACATTTGTTGGGCTTTGAGGCCTACGGTGAAAAACAAAATATCTTCCCATAAAAACTATCCAAAAGCATTCTGTTCAACTTCTTTCTTTTCTGTGCATTCGTCTCACAGAGAAGAAACTTTCTTTTGATTGAGCAATTTTGAAAACCCTTTTTTATAATCTGCAAGTGGACATTCGGAGTGATTTGAGGCATATGGTGAATAAGGAAATATCTTCAAATAAAAATTACATAGAATCTTCCTGTGAAACTTCTTTCTGATCTGCACATTGATCTAACAGGGTTGAACCTTTCTTTTGAAGACACAGTTGTGAAACACTCTTTTTGTAGAATCTGCAAGTGGACGTTTGAAGAGAATTGAGGCCTAAGGTGGAAAATGAAATATCATCCGATGAAAACTACACAGAAGGATTCTGTGAAACTTCTCTCTGTTCTGTGCATTCATTTTACAGAGATGAACCTACCCTTTGATTGAGCAGTTTTGAAATACTCTTTCTGTAGGATCTGCAACTGGACATTTGGAGCTATTTGAGGCCTACGGTGATAAAGGAAATATCTTCAAATAAAAACTACACAGAAGCATTCTGTATAACTTCTTTCTGATCTGTGCATTCATCTAAGAGAGTTCAACCTTTCTTTTGACTGAGCAGTTTTGAAACACTCTTTTTGTAGAATCTGTATGTGCACATTTGCAGAGCTTTGAGGCCTATGTTGAAAAACGGAATATCTTCCCATAAAAACCACCCAGAAGTATTCTGTTCAACTTCTTTCTGTTCTGTGAGTTCATCTCACAGAGAAGAACCTTTCTTTTGATTGAGCAGTTTTGAAACACTCTTTTTGTATTATCTGCAAGTCGACATTTGAAGCGATTTGAGGCCTATGGTGAAAAAGGAAATATCTTCAAATGAAAACTACACAGAATCATTCTGTGAAACTTCCTTCTGTTCTTTGCATTCATTTTACATAGATGAACCTATCGTTTGATTGAGCAGTTTTGAAACACTCTTTTTGTAGAATCTGCAAGTGGACATATGGAGCACTTTGAGGCCCATGGTGAAAAAGGAAATATCTTCAAATGAAAACTACACAGAATCATTCTGTGAAACTTCTTTCTGATCTGTGCATTGCACTAACATAGTTGAACCTTTCTTTTGAAGGAGCAGTTATGAAACACTCTTTTTGTAGAATCTACAAGTGGACGTTTGAAGAGCATTAAGGCCTAAGGTGAAAAACGAAATATCATCTCATGAAAACTACACAGAAGGATTCTGTGAAACTTCTCTCTGTTCTGTGCATTCATTTTACAGAGACGAACCTATCCTTTGATTGAGCAGTTTTGAAATACTCTTTCTCTAAAATGTGCAATTGGACATTTGGAGCTGTTTGAGGCCTATGGTGATAAAGGAAATATCTTCAAATAAAAATTACACAGACACATTCTGTGTAACTTCTTTCAGATCTGTGCATTCATCTAACAGAGTTCAACCTTTCTGTTGACTGTGCAGTTTTGAAACACTCTTTTTGTAGAATCTGTAAGTGGACATTTGCGGAGCTTTGAGGCCTATGGTGAAAAACGAAATATCTTCCATAAAAACTACCCAGAAGCATTTTGTTCAAATTCTTTCTGTTCTGTGCATTCATCTCACAGAGAAGAAACTTTCTTTTGATTGAGCAGTTTTGAAAACTCTTTTTGTAGAATCTGC
>NW_026655774.1:0-210 GCF_009828535.3 Hylobates moloch
ATTGAACAATGAGAACTCATGGACACAGGAAGGGGAACATCACACTCTGGGGACTGTTGTGGGGTGGGGGGAGGGGGGAGGGACAGCATTAGGAGATATATCTAATGCTAAATGACGAGTTAATGGGTGCAGGAAATCAACATGGCACATGGATACATATGTAACAAACCTGCACATTGTGCACATGTACCCTAAAACCTGAAGTATAAT
>NW_026655774.1:310-6586 GCF_009828535.3 Hylobates moloch
AGAGTCAAACAGGAAGACGTAAGAGGATAAAAAGAGAAATTAACATTGATGTTGAAAGAATCTTTCAACTGGTCCTTGAGGGATGGGCGTAACCTTCAAAATGTGGTGAATTCTCCACACCTGAATGGAGAAACAAATGGGACAGCAGAGGTTAGCCTAGCAGGTGATGAAAGCGCTGTAACTCCCCCTACCAGCCCTCCAAAATATATGCATGAGATCCTAAACCAAGGGAATCAGAAGCAGCTAATGCAAATCAAGGCATGGCCATGACAGCAGCAGGGAGAGCAATAGGAAAGGGCTGTGCTGAGCAAATTCTTGGCATTGTTCACAATTCGTTGTTACCTTCCCAGGAAGTGTGATACTGGGAGGGCAAGCTGAGTTAAAAGGCAGAGACAAGAAGGGGTAGATATCTGCAGCAATGTGAAAAGAACCAAAAAGGCAAAAAGAGAGTGAGAAAAGACATTATCTTGCCTCAGGGGACAACAGCAAAAAACATAGTCCAGAGACCTTTTTATAGTTGTGACCACACAGCCCCTGAAACATAATAGCTGGCCATTGTGTAAGTATAAAGAGAATATGAAAGCCCCTGAAATATATACGTGATCTGCACAGAAGCAAAAATATGAACACAGTCAAGTGAAGGAAGAAGCTGAAGAACTGACCTGTGACTAATAAACAATTGTCAGCTCCCTAGTACAACATGCTATAATAAATAATAAAAAGTAGAAATACACCTGTACAATATGCCTGCAAGAAATAATAATACATAACAAACATTTGTACAATAATTTATAGTGCCTGAAGCATATATTTTGACATATATTATTCCAACTAATCTTGTAAACCACCTGTGAGATAAATGTAAATCATGTCAAAATGGAATGCCAGTAGATATGTATCTATTGAGAGATAAATGGCCAAGAATAAGATTCTAAATAGGTGAATCTGGTCCTAGACCAGTCACCCCTCTACAAGTTCCCTGAATTTAAAAAAAAAAAAGTTCAAGGGAGCAAAAAACTATTTATTACTACAGTAATTGGGGCTTTGACCCCAACACTGACGTAAGACTCTAAAATTCTGGTATGAGCCATGTGGAAGATTTCCTTCACCCTAACAAAGTAGACTCAAGTAGAGGAAAGTGAAAGCAGTTCTCAGGGCTTATATTGCCTCCTACCACCACAATCCAAAGCTGAATATCAGATCTAGCCATTCTAATGAAAGAAAAAGCCAAAGCAGAATGCATATGCCAGTGGGAAGTAGTAGAAATTGCAAAAGCAAGGGAGTAGCTGCCCTAGATTTCAGCCTGGACACTGATGACCTCTTCCAAGTCACTCTCACTTCACCAGTCACATGTTAGCAAGAGAGATGGCCTATTCCCCATAAAGGGACTTATCTAAGCTCATGGAGTGGGGGTGGGGGAGCAATTTAAAAGGGCCACATTAGTATGTAAGCCAGCCTTTAACCTGGCACAGCCCTTGGCACTGTGACAACAGCATGAACCCAAACAATTGATAGCAGCATTCCTCTGGAAAAGCAGCCCTCAGTTTCTCCTACAGAGAAGTATTAATATCCCTAGGGGATGGTTAGTGGGTATAAAAAATTAGTTAGAAAGAATAAATAAGATCTTAGTATTTGATAGCATAACAGGGTGACTATAGTCAACATAATTTAATTGCACATTTTAAAATAATTAAAAGATTATAACTGGGTTGTTTGTAAGACAAAGGATAAATGCTTGAGGTGATGGATTTCCCATTTACCCTAATGTGGTTATTATGCATTGCATGCCTGTATCAAAATACCTCATGTACTCCATAAATATTATATATACCTACTATGTATCCATAAATTTTATATATATATATAAAATTTTTGAAAAGAAGTATTAGTATCCCTGTTTCATAGTTATCAAATGACTTGGCTCAGAACATGCAATAATAAAAAGTGAAACCAAAAATGGAATCTAGATCTCCTACTACTTTAAATGCCCTACTCTTGGTTAAAATGAAAATTTGGGGGGCTTATTAAATTAAATCTTCATAATGTGATTTGTATATTCTCAAATAATACCTTTGTTTCCAAAGTCCCACTTAAAAACTCATTTTTGTGGCACAAATGCCTTAAGCAAGGTAAAATAAAACAGCAATCTTGTCACCATGCTGATGTCTTCTTAGAAACACATACGAGGGTCTTTGAGGACCACAGTCCAAGGCTCATACTGCTCTAGTTGCTGAATGTGAGGAGGGCACAGAGCAGCTGCAGACCTGAGACCACAGATATTTGGTGATCTTGAAGCAGGGGCCCTGGCTATTGTGTTTCTCAATATCTTTGCAAACACAGAGGAAAGCATCAGTAGTTGTGAATCTCGTTCTAAGAATCAAGGTTCTGTACTCAGATGCTATTATGACCTGTCTAGAAGTTGATGGGTATGCTTTGGAAGCCATTTTAATCTAATATTTTGCCTATGAGAACTTGTTTGGTTTTAATAAAAGTCCTCAATAAAGATGCATTCTTCAGTACATCATTTCTCTTGCTTCTAATTTTAGAATTTGGTATATAAAAGCTAAGAGAGTGTGAAGGAAATAGATGGCGACCTTATGACATTTGGCATGATTTCTGAGGCAGGTGTCAGATAGGTTCATAGGTACTATCTTGCCAAATCTTATCAAAACCTAAAAGACAAAAAGAGACAGAAAAAAATACACACTTTATAACCGACATCAAAAAGGAAGTCATTTTATTTTTAGTACATTTGCTTTGGAGGGAGAGCCAACTAATTGGAAAGAGTCCATAATTTAACCAACATCAGAACTCCTCATTACATTTCCCATTGAAACTTAATAAATGTTAGTTTCCAGATTTACTGACTTTACAGTTTTCTCCAGTTAATGATCAGCAAGTACTTTTTATTAATGTAAATGAAAACAAAATGAAGACCCGAAATCCTGTGATCAAGAATTGATTTTTGGCGGACAAGCAAAATTGTTTGGTCTATTTTTATGGTTGATATAATTGTATTCAACACCCATAAACAATGTACATCCACGTCAATACTTTTTCGGCTGATCTTTGGTCATAAACTTTAATTAAAACAAAACATCCCCTAGGTAAATCAAAGGAAGTGCCATTGAAATAATATAAACACCCGAGGAAACCTTGGGCTGTTTCCACACTCAAGTCTGATTAGATGAAAAAGCACTAAGCACTTGTGTCAGCAGACTAACCAATAGAGTTTATGATTATGCGAACTGCCTCTAGTATTAAAGATCTTTGGCACAGGTTCTGGGAAAGGTTGTGCCAAATTTCTCTATTCCAAGAGAGAGTTTTCCACTTGGAGGCTGTCGTATCTATAAAGGCTATCTTTCATGAGCAGGGTGTCCTCTATTTAGCTGTCAGAAGGCCTGTCTATCGCAGGATTCAGACTGTCTGTCCCATTTGGCTGATGTCATAAACTTACGCTAGAGTTATGGCAGAGAAAACATGTTTTCCATTACACCCGCACCAAAGTGTTGATTAAGGTGGCACATGTCAGACCTGGGAGTAGCCAGCATTCGAAAACAGTTTAGACCTTTTACAGATGCTGAAATTGTTTCCAGAAAATTCAGTGTCCAACTTATCTTATTGTTCCTTTTCTTGTATTAAGAGAGAAAAGAACCTAGGGCCTTTTGTGCTTATTTTTAAGCTAGTACTTTAATTTTGAATTTTTATTTTTTACCACACTAGGGTTTTGTTTTGTGTTTGTGGTCAAATAATCTTTGGATATTTAACAAATGGATTCTATACAAGGCAAAGGTTTCAAATTTTACTTGAGATTTAGTGTTCTCTGTAAAGGGACTTTAAGAAAATTATTCCTAACCTTTTTAGAATGCTGACTTCTTTAAAAAAAATCTATTATACATTTTAAAAGTATTATATAGTCTTTCTTAGAAAACAATTGTGATGGATCACAAACCTTACCTGGCACACTTAGAGTTCCAAGGGCATCAGGTTAATGACTCTCACCTAAGTGAAGACTGAAATAATCATATAGCTAGCAGAGGATATTTTTATTTGTAAGTTGGAATATAGTCCCTCCACAAAACAGAAATACCAATGAGCCCATATATTTTAGCAGCTGCTGGGGTTTGGTTGATTCTTCTTGTTCGAGAAAGTAGGAAAAAGCAGAGACTCTTCCAAAGGCCAGCAAGCCCTTATGTATAAGTCCTCTACAAAAGACCAACCCCTTGCAGAGTATATTGGTTGCTAAGGACCATTAGCCAAAACTGCATCACTTCCCTTTTGGGAAATATACAGACCACAGCTTTAAGGTGACAATGACTAATGCGGATATACAGATCCTGTGGATATACAACATATACTACGGATATACAAAAAAGGCACAACTAGTTTTTGCCTTCAAGATAAGTACATTCCAGTGGAGGAGACAAAATTGTACAGATAGTAATAGAAGTTGATTGGCACTAGGACACAATAACACAAGATGGAGTGGTTCCAGAAGTATGTAGGGTTATGGATGACAAAGGCAGGAGGGGTTTTCTTGTGCTTAGATGAGATTCCTACTGAAATGAGTTTTAAGTTGAATAAGCATTACCCATCAAGCAGGGAGAGTAGAGTTCTAGACAGAAAGAACACCATGTGAAAACATGTGGCAATATAAAATAGTGTGACACTTTAAAGAAAGTTCAATAGTCCGGTATATGGCTGAGACACGTGATTCTATGGAAGGAATTATGAGGTTGTGCAGATAGGAAGGACCATGTTAAAGATTTGAATTCTGGCATGAAAGCAATGGAGAGTCTGAAGCATTTTATGTGAAGTAATGACATGATCAGATTTGTATTTTGAAAAAGGGTATGAAAAAATGGTTTGTAGGTGAAAAGGTCTAGAACAGGGAGCTGCTCATAGGCGATTGCAGGAATCTCTGTGGAAATGGTGGAAGGTGTTTTCTAAGTCAGTGGCAACAGCGATGCAAGAAAAGAATACAAGAGATATTTAGAAACAGTTTTGATTACTTGGTGATGGATTAGATATGGAAAGTAAGGAGAGGCATATCTGATTATAGCTCCCAAACTTCCCTGATTCCCATTATTTACACCAGTAGATTTCAACTGGGGGGTTATTTTGCCCCCCCAAGGAATATAGTAATCTGGAGACATTTTTCATTGTCAGAAGAGGAGGGGATAAGGAAGGCAGAAATGCCACTAAGCCAAGGATGATCCACGGGACAGCCCCTCACAACAAGGAATTATCTGATTTGAAATATCCACACTGCCAAGGTTGAGGAGCCTTGTTATACAGCATGAAGTAGATCTCTTGCCCTAAAATTGAAAGCACTTTACAATATTACCCAACTGCCTTTTCAGACTAAATTCCTATCTCCCTACAACTGCTTTTGTAGCAACCAAGCAAAAATGACCTATTTTGATGTCCCAAACATGCCTCTCACTTCCTATCTTACCAATCTTGGTTTTACTCTTATCTTCTCATCCAGAAACATTCTCCTTGGACCCATAACTTGCTGTCAAAATGCCACTACTGTCTCCTCCACAATGTCTTTCATAATCTGCCCTCCTGGATAAACTCCCTCCCTCCTCTGCACCTCTTTTAGGCACTTATTACATATACCTTGTACATGTAATGCTAGCTGATTGACATTGTCTTATCCTGCTGCCTGAAGAAAGAACCTGATAGAGCAGCATAGTGCCTTCAACAAAGTAAGCATGCAATAAGTACTGTTGAAATTAAGTATGATTTTCTAAATATCAGTTGTCTGAAATTGTCAATGCCTCAGCTTCCTTTTATGCATGTGGGCAATTTGGAGTTGACAGGTTCTCATTTATAAATGCTAAATAATATGTAGTGCCAATAAACTGCAACCAATGCTTAGTTCTATAAATGTTGTATTTTATTAATACACCAATCACAGACAAACAGAGAGCCAAATCATGAGTGAACTCCCATTCACAATTGCTTCAAAGAGAATAAAATACCTAGGAATCCAACTTAAAAGGGATGTGAAGGACCTCTTCAAGGAGAACTACAAACCACTGCTTAATGAAATAAAAGAGGATACAAACAAACGGAAGAACATTCCATGCTCATGGGTTGGAATAATCAATATCGTGAAAATGGCCATACTGCCCAAGGTAATTTATAGATTCAATGTCATCCCCTTCAAGTTACCAATGACTTTCTTCACAGAATTGGAAAAAACTACTTTAAAGTTCACATGGAACCAAAAAAGAGCCCGCATTGCCAAGTCAATCCTAAGCCAAA
>NW_026655775.1:0-210 GCF_009828535.3 Hylobates moloch
ATTGAACAATGAGAACTCATGGACACAGGAAGGGGAACATCACACTCTGGGGACTGTTGTGGGGTGGGGGGAGGGGGGAGGGACAGCATTAGGAGATATATCTAATGCTAAATGACGAGTTAATGGGTGCAGGAAATCAACATGGCACATGGATACATATGTAACAAACCTGCACATTGTGCACATGTACCCTAAAACCTGAAGTATAAT
>NW_026655775.1:310-6586 GCF_009828535.3 Hylobates moloch
AGAGTCAAACAGGAAGACGTAAGAGGATAAAAAGAGAAATTAACATTGATGTTGAAAGAATCTTTCAACTGGTCCTTGAGGGATGGGCGTAACCTTCAAAATGTGGTGAATTCTCCACACCTGAATGGAGAAACAAATGGGACAGCAGAGGTTAGCCTAGCAGGTGATGAAAGCGCTGTAACTCCCCCTACCAGCCCTCCAAAATATATGCATGAGATCCTAAACCAAGGGAATCAGAAGCAGCTAATGCAAATCAAGGCATGGCCATGACAGCAGCAGGGAGAGCAATAGGAAAGGGCTGTGCTGAGCAAATTCTTGGCATTGTTCACAATTCGTTGTTACCTTCCCAGGAAGTGTGATACTGGGAGGGCAAGCTGAGTTAAAAGGCAGAGACAAGAAGGGGTAGATATCTGCAGCAATGTGAAAAGAACCAAAAAGGCAAAAAGAGAGTGAGAAAAGACATTATCTTGCCTCAGGGGACAACAGCAAAAAACATAGTCCAGAGACCTTTTTATAGTTGTGACCACACAGCCCCTGAAACATAATAGCTGGCCATTGTGTAAGTATAAAGAGAATATGAAAGCCCCTGAAATATATACGTGATCTGCACAGAAGCAAAAATATGAACACAGTCAAGTGAAGGAAGAAGCTGAAGAACTGACCTGTGACTAATAAACAATTGTCAGCTCCCTAGTACAACATGCTATAATAAATAATAAAAAGTAGAAATACACCTGTACAATATGCCTGCAAGAAATAATAATACATAACAAACATTTGTACAATAATTTATAGTGCCTGAAGCATATATTTTGACATATATTATTCCAACTAATCTTGTAAACCACCTGTGAGATAAATGTAAATCATGTCAAAATGGAATGCCAGTAGATATGTATCTATTGAGAGATAAATGGCCAAGAATAAGATTCTAAATAGGTGAATCTGGTCCTAGACCAGTCACCCCTCTACAAGTTCCCTGAATTTAAAAAAAAAAAAGTTCAAGGGAGCAAAAAACTATTTATTACTACAGTAATTGGGGCTTTGACCCCAACACTGACGTAAGACTCTAAAATTCTGGTATGAGCCATGTGGAAGATTTCCTTCACCCTAACAAAGTAGACTCAAGTAGAGGAAAGTGAAAGCAGTTCTCAGGGCTTATATTGCCTCCTACCACCACAATCCAAAGCTGAATATCAGATCTAGCCATTCTAATGAAAGAAAAAGCCAAAGCAGAATGCATATGCCAGTGGGAAGTAGTAGAAATTGCAAAAGCAAGGGAGTAGCTGCCCTAGATTTCAGCCTGGACACTGATGACCTCTTCCAAGTCACTCTCACTTCACCAGTCACATGTTAGCAAGAGAGATGGCCTATTCCCCATAAAGGGACTTATCTAAGCTCATGGAGTGGGGGTGGGGGAGCAATTTAAAAGGGCCACATTAGTATGTAAGCCAGCCTTTAACCTGGCACAGCCCTTGGCACTGTGACAACAGCATGAACCCAAACAATTGATAGCAGCATTCCTCTGGAAAAGAAGCCCTCAGTTTCTCCTACAGAGAAGTATTAATATCCCTAGGGGATGGTTAGTGGGTATAAAAAATTAGTTAGAAAGAATAAATAAGATCTTAGTATTTGATAGCATAACAGGGTGACTATAGTCAACATAATTTAATTGCACATTTTAAAATAATTAAAAGATTATAACTGGGTTGTTTGTAAGACAAAGGATAAATGCTTGAGGTGATGGATTTCCCATTTACCCTAATGTGGTTATTATGCATTGCATGCCTGTATCAAAATACCTCATGTACTCCATAAATATTATATATACCTACTATGTATCCATAAATTTTATATATATATATAAAATTTTTGAAAAGAAGTATTAGTATCCCTGTTTCATAGTTATCAAATGACTTGGCTCAGAACATGCAATAATAAAAAGTGAAACCAAAAATGGAATCTAGATCTCCTACTACTTTAAATGCCCTACTCTTGGTTAAAATGAAAATTTGGGGGGCTTATTAAATTAAATCTTCATAATGTGATTTGTATATTCTCAAATAATACCTTTGTTTCCAAAGTCCCACTTAAAAACTCATTTTTGTGGCACAAATGCCTTAAGCAAGGTAAAATAAAACAGCAATCTTGTCACCATGCTGATGTCTTCTTAGAAACACATACGAGGGTCTTTGAGGACCACAGTCCAAGGCTCATACTGCTCTAGTTGCTGAATGTGAGGAGGGCACAGAGCAGCTGCAGACCTGAGACCACAGATATTTGGTGATCTTGAAGCAGGGGCCCTGGCTATTGTGTTTCTCAATATCTTTGCAAACACAGAGGAAAGCATCAGTAGTTGTGAATCTCGTTCTAAGAATCAAGGTTCTGTACTCAGATGCTATTATGACCTGTCTAGAAGTTGATGGGTATGCTTTGGAAGCCATTTTAATCTAATATTTTGCCTATGAGAACTTGTTTGGTTTTAATAAAAGTCCTCAATAAAGATGCATTCTTCAGTACATCATTTCTCTTGCTTCTAATTTTAGAATTTGGTATATAAAAGCTAAGAGAGTGTGAAGGAAATAGATGGCGACCTTATGACATTTGGCATGATTTCTGAGGCAGGTGTCAGATAGGTTCATAGGTACTATCTTGCCAAATCTTATCAAAACCTAAAAGACAAAAAGAGACAGAAAAAAATACACACTTTATAACCGACATCAAAAAGGAAGTCATTTTATTTTTAGTACATTTGCTTTGGAGGGAGAGCCAACTAATTGGAAAGAGTCCATAATTTAACCAACATCAGAACTCCTCATTACATTTCCCATTGAAACTTAATAAATGTTAGTTTCCAGATTTACTGACTTTACAGTTTTCTCCAGTTAATGATCAGCAAGTACTTTTTATTAATGTAAATGAAAACAAAATGAAGACCCGAAATCCTGTGATCAAGAATTGATTTTTGGCGGACAAGCAAAATTGTTTGGTCTATTTTTATGGTTGATATAATTGTATTCAACACCCATAAACAATGTACATCCACGTCAATACTTTTTCGGCTGATCTTTGGTCATAAACTTTAATTAAAACAAAACATCCCCTAGGTAAATCAAAGGAAGTGCCATTGAAATAATATAAACACCCGAGGAAACCTTGGGCTGTTTCCACACTCAAGTCTGATTAGATGAAAAAGCACTAAGCACTTGTGTCAGCAGACTAACCAATAGAGTTTATGATTATGCGAACTGCCTCTAGTATTAAAGATCTTTGGCACAGGTTCTGGGAAAGGTTGTGCCAAATTTCTCTATTCCAAGAGAGAGTTTTCCACTTGGAGGCTGTCGTATCTATAAAGGCTATCTTTCATGAGCAGGGTGTCCTCTATTTAGCTGTCAGAAGGCCTGTCTATCGCAGGATTCAGACTGTCTGTCCCATTTGGCTGATGTCATAAACTTACGCTAGAGTTATGGCAGAGAAAACATGTTTTCCATTACACCCGCACCAAAGTGTTGATTAAGGTGGCACATGTCAGACCTGGGAGTAGCCAGCATTCGAAAACAGTTTAGACCTTTTACAGATGCTGAAATTGTTTCCAGAAAATTCAGTGTCCAACTTATCTTATTGTTCCTTTTCTTGTATTAAGAGAGAAAAGAACCTAGGGCCTTTTGTGCTTATTTTTAAGCTAGTACTTTAATTTTGAATTTTTATTTTTTACCACACTAGGGTTTTGTTTTGTGTTTGTGGTCAAATAATCTTTGGATATTTAACAAATGGATTCTATACAAGGCAAAGGTTTCAAATTTTACTTGAGATTTAGTGTTCTCTGTAAAGGGACTTTAAGAAAATTATTCCTAACCTTTTTAGAATGCTGACTTCTTTAAAAAAAATCTATTATACATTTTAAAAGTATTATATAGTCTTTCTTAGAAAACAATTGTGATGGATCACAAACCTTACCTGGCACACTTAGAGTTCCAAGGGCATCAGGTTAATGACTCTCACCTAAGTGAAGACTGAAATAATCATATAGCTAGCAGAGGATATTTTTATTTGTAAGTTGGAATATAGTCCCTCCACAAAACAGAAATACCAATGAGCCCATATATTTTAGCAGCTGCTGGGGTTTGGTTGATTCTTCTTGTTCGAGAAAGTAGGAAAAAGCAGAGACTCTTCCAAAGGCCAGCAAGCCCTTATGTATAAGTCCTCTACAAAAGACCAACCCCTTGCAGAGTATATTGGTTGCTAAGGACCATTAGCCAAAACTGCATCACTTCCCTTTTGGGAAATATACAGACCACAGCTTTAAGGTGACAATGACTAATGCGGATATACAGATCCTGTGGATATACAACATATACTACGGATATACAAAAAAGGCACAACTAGTTTTTGCCTTCAAGATAAGTACATTCCAGTGGAGGAGACAAAATTGTACAGATAGTAATAGAAGTTGATTGGCACTAGGACACAATAACACAAGGTGGAGTGGTTCCAGAAGTATGTAGGGTTATGGATGACAAAGGCAGGAGGGGTTTTCTTGTGCTTAGATGAGATTCCTACTGAAATGAGTTTTAAGTTGAATAAGCATTACCCATCAAGCAGGGAGAGTAGAGTTCTAGACAGAAAGAACACCATGTGAAAACATGTGGCAATATAAAATAGTGTGACACTTTAAAGAAAGTTCAATAGTCCGGTATATGGCTGAGACACGTGATTCTATGGAAGGAATTATGAGGTTGTGCAGATAGGAAGGACCATGTTAAAGATTTGAATTCTGGCATGAAAGCAATGGAGAGTCTGAAGCATTTTATGTGAAGTAATGACATGATCAGATTTGTATTTTGAAAAAGGGTATGAAAAAATGGTTTGTAGGTGAAAAGGTCTAGAACAGGGAGCTGCTCATAGGCGATTGCAGGAATCTCTGTGGAAATGGTGGAAGGTGTTTTCTAAGTCAGTGGCAACAGCGATGCAAGAAAAGAATACAAGAGATATTTAGAAACAGTTTTGATTACTTGGTGATGGATTAGATATGGAAAGTAAGGAGAGGCATATCTGATTATAGCTCCCAAACTTCCCTGATTCCCATTATTTACACCAGTAGATTTCAACTGGGGGGTTATTTTGCCCCCCCAAGGAATATAGTAATCTGGAGACATTTTTCATTGTCAGAAGAGGAGGGGATAAGGAAGGCAGAAATGCCACTAAGCCAAGGATGATCCACGGGACAGCCCCTCACAACAAGGAATTATCTGATTTGAAATATCCACACTGCCAAGGTTGAGGAGCCTTGTTATACAGCATGAAGTAGATCTCTTGCCCTAAAATTGAAAGCACTTTACAATATTACCCAACTGCCTTTTCAGACTAAATTCCTATCTCCCTACAACTGCTTTTGTAGCAACCAAGCAAAAATGACCTATTTTGATGTCCCAAACATGCCTCTCACTTCCTATCTTACCAATCTTGGTTTTACTCTTATCTTCTCATCCAGAAACATTCTCCTTGGACCCATAACTTGCTGTCAAAATGCCACTACTGTCTCCTCCACAATGTCTTTCATAATCTGCCCTCCTGGATAAACTCCCTCCCTCCTCTGCACCTCTTTTAGGCACTTATTACATATACCTTGTACATGTAATGCTAGCTGATTGACATTGTCTTATCCTGCTGCCTGAAGAAAGAACCTGATAGAGCAGCATAGTGCCTTCAACAAAGTAAGCATGCAATAAGTACTGTTGAAATTAAGTATGATTTTCTAAATATCAGTTGTCTGAAATTGTCAATGCCTCAGCTTCCTTTTATGCATGTGGGCAATTTGGAGTTGACAGGTTCTCATTTATAAATGCTAAATAATATGTAGTGCCAATAAACTGCAACCAATGCTTAGTTCTATAAATGTTGTATTTTATTAATACACCAATCACAGACAAACAGAGAGCCAAATCATGAGTGAACTCCCATTCACAATTGCTTCAAAGAGAATAAAATACCTAGGAATCCAACTTAAAAGGGATGTGAAGGACCTCTTCAAGGAGAACTACAAACCACTGCTTAATGAAATAAAAGAGGATACAAACAAACGGAAGAACATTCCATGCTCATGGGTTGGAATAATCAATATCGTGAAAATGGCCATACTGCCCAAGGTAATTTATAGATTCAATGTCATCCCCATCAAGTTACCAATGACTTTCTTCACAGAATTGGAAAAAACTACTTTAAAGTTCACATGGAACCAAAAAAGAGCCCGCATTGCCAAGTCAATCCTAAGCCAAA
>NW_026655776.1:0-6582 GCF_009828535.3 Hylobates moloch
TGGTATGGAGGCAGGGCAAGGGCAAATTGTGGTATGGAGGCCGGGCAAGGGCAAACTGTGGTATGGAGGCAGGGCAAGGGCAAATTTTTTTGTGGTATGGAGGCAGGGCAAGGGCAAATCCATATGCCATGAAATTTCCTACTTTTAAAAATGTGACTTTTTCTTTATGGGGCATTTACTTCGTTTCTTTACATCTTTGACTGTCTTGTAGAGTTCTTACAAAGTATTTTAGCCAACTCTAGGTACTTTTTAAGTGTTTCCATGGGGGGAAAAGAGCTTAAAACTTCATAGTTCTCTTTCTTGCTCAGGTTGAGATCATCTTTATGGTCCTAAGTATACCAAAAGTCAAAAACAAAACAAAACACTGCATGCTGTTTGATTCAGCAATGTAACTTTTTAGTTTTCTTGAAGTGAATGATCAAGAATATTTGCAAAAACATTATTCTAAAAGACCACAATTTTAAAATAACAAAGTATATGAAATGATGTATGTATTTGAAATTAGGGGCTTGATTAAATAATGAAGCAATCACACAATAAAATACTAGATAGCTATAAATTAATGTAGCATATTTATTTGTACAATAAATGCAGGATACTAAGTGGAAATTTTACCTTCAAAGTGTATGTAAAATATGTCATATTTTAGTTAAAAATACACATATGTGGATATATATATATATTACATATGTATCTATAAAGAGCAAAAACTGCCAGAAACAATTTTCTCTGAATCATTTGAAACGTGTAAGTTTTTTTCTTCTAAATTCTTAATCAGATTTAAGAATGCATACATTTTAATCATTGATATGTTGTAGTTTTTCAAAATGAATGGAATTAATATGTTTTATTTTTGCAAATGTATAAAATGTGAATGTTACTAGAAAGGTCAATGACTTTGGGAACACTATATTATTTAGAGTAACTTAACCCAAAGACATAATCAGTGATGACCACAATGATGTATGTATAGGGGTTTTAGGGATTTGGGATCATATCAAGAAAAAAGATCTGACTACTCATAGGCAGTAGAACACAGATTTTATTGGGCAATGCCTTGAAATGTTTGCATGTGGAGGAAGTTCCTCACAGTAAGAATCTCAACAGAGGCTATAGCATGGTTCACCACTTAGAAGAGTCAGGAAATTCCCAGGGCGCAGAGGAATTGGAGAGGAAAGGCTTACATGTATAGGTGATATTAGGCAGCAGCATGGTGCAATCTTTGTGTCATAGAGTTCTAAAGGGCAGCAGTGGCTTGGAGTCTTTATCGTCTGGGATTTGTCTTATTTATGGCTAGTAGATGTTTAGTGCATTTTCATAGGCTATGAAAAAGGCAGAGTCTACATTGTTTTTAATTTCGGGCTAGGATTAAAACAATTTGATGGTAAAAATTTGACTTGGTGGTGGTGTATTTTTTTTAAACTAATCCATCACAGCCTGCTGTGAATAAATAAAAATTTCACAAACTACATATCAATACACAGCAATAATCTTTGGCTTCTGCATATAATACTATCATTAATTATATTCATTAGTAGGAATTTTTAATAGCATAGTAAAATACATAACATCTGTAACAATTGTAATGCAGAAGTTAAAATTCCTGCTTTAGAGAAATATTTAGCATACAGGTAAGGCTTCATCATGTAATAGTAACTAAAAAATGGGGTATAAACTCTACAAAACACTTTTATTGTTTTATAAATATATCTCTGACTATTCACTTATAAGAAACTGAAATTAAAACAAATCTGTTTATTTAGTAGCTTTGAAACCTTCTAAGATATTCCTGGAAAATTAAAGGTGCTGCACATGTTAAAGACTAGCACATACAAAGGGCTGGTTCCATGCCCAGGAAAGATCTAATAAGACCCTAAACAATCACACCAGCCTGACTTATAGATCTTGAGTTAGCACAAAACAAAGGCAGAATTATAAACTTCCTGCCTTTTACAGTCTGTTTAGGCTTCTTTAACAAAATTGCCATAGACTGGGTGGCTATAAATGACAGAAATTTATTTTCCACAGTTGTAGAAACTGAAAAATCTAAATTCAAGGTGCCAGCAGGCTTAGTGAATGCATTTCCTAGATCATATATGGCCTTCATATTACCGTGATGGCCTTACTGTGTCCTTACATGCTGAAAGTATGAGGGAGCTCTTTAGTGTCTCTTTTCTAAGGCCACTAATCTTATTTAGGTGGGCACTGCCCCCATGACCTAATCACCAACCAAAGGCCCAACTTTCTAATACCATCATGTTGGGTGTTACAATTTCAACTTGTAAATTTTGGGGGACAAAAACATTAAGTCTATAGCGCTGCCTCAGCATTGAAGGTGTGCCACAACATACACACAGAGTAGACCTTAAAGAAATGAAAATGGGCCAGGTGCGGTGGCTCACACCTGTAATCCCAGCACTTTGGGAGGCCAAGGTGGGTGGATCACCTGAGGTCAGGAGTTCAAGACCAGCCTGGCCAACATGGTGAAACCTCATCTCTACTAAAAATACAAAAATTAGCTGGACACGGTGGCACATGCCTGTAATCCCAGCTACTTGGGAGGCTGAGGCAGGAGAATCTCTTGAGCCTGGGAGGCAGAGGTTGCAGTGAGCTGAGATTGCACCATTTCACTCCAACCTCAGTGATAGAGCAAGACTCCTTCCCCCCACAAAAAAAAGAAAAAAAAAAAAAAGAAATGATGTAAACATGTTGAATGTAAAAGGATAGAAAAAGAAATGTTATATAAACAAAATGAAAGCTTGATTGGCTAAACAAATATCAGACAAATTTAATTTTAAGACAAAAATTATCATAAAGAAAAAAGCAAAACATTTATTAAGATAAAGGAGTCAATTCACCAAGAAGATAAAACAAATATGAACATATACGCACCTAGTAACAGAAAACACAACATGCAGTAAACAACTGACAGAATTAAGGTAAGAAATAAATATTTAACAATATTTTTTTAGAGTTTAATTTTTCAATTTCAGTAATGAATAGAATGACTAGACAGAATTTTAGCAAGGAAATAGAAGATATGAACTACATTGTACATCTATAGATGTTAACTCTATTTTACATACAGTGTAGTTTATGTCTTCTATTTCCTTGCTAATCTAACATCTATAGACCTATGTATCAATAACATCAAAATTCCAGTTAAATGTTCATGAAGCTTTTTACAGAATGTAACATATTTTAGGTCATAAAACAAGTCTACATTGATTTAAATGATTAAATTTATAAAAATTATGTATTCCCGCTAAAATGGAATGGAATAAAAATCTATAATAAAGAAAATTTGGGAAATTCACAAATATTTGACAGTTAAAGAACACATTGTTATATAATGTATTAAGGTTCTCCTGAGGGACAGAGCCTATAGGATCTATGCTTACGTAAAAGGGAGTTTATTAGGGAGAATTGGATCACATGATTACAAGGCAAAGTCCAATGATAGGCCATCTGAAAACTGGAAAAAGAGGTAAGCTAGTAGTGTGGCACAGTACAAGTCCAAAAACCTCAAAACCAGGGAAGCCTAGAGTGGAGCCCTCAGTCTGAGTACAAAGACCTGAAAGCTTCCAAGAGGCTGCTGCTGCAAGTCTCAGAGTCCAAAGACTAAAGAACTTGGAGTCTGATGTCAAAGAACTGGAGGAGAGGAAGCAAGTATCAGGTGCAGGAAGAGAGAGACAGTGAGTAGACACAGCAAGCAAATTACTTATTCTCCCCTTTCCCACCAGCTTTGTTATAGCTATGCTGGTAGGCAATTGAATGGGGTCCCACAACACTGAGGGTGGGACTTCCTGTCTAGTCCACTGACTCAAAGGGCGATCTCCTCTGGCAACATTCTCACAGAAACACCCAGGAACAATGCTTCATCAACCATCTAGGTATCCCTCAATCTAGTCAAGTTGATACCTAATATTAACCATTATATAAGACCAATATATCAAAGAATACATCATAAGAAAAAAACAGAAATACTTTGAGAAAAAAATGAAAACAGTAACCAAATTTTATAAGACATAGTAAAAACAGTGCTTAAAGGAAACTTTATGGTTGTAAACACCTGTACTAAAAAGAAGAAAGATCTCAATTTAGTGATCTAATCTTCTACCTTATGAAATTCAAAAGAGAAGAACAAAAAATAAACTCAAGAAAAACAGAAAGAAGGAAATATTAAGGAATGAAAATAAATGATATAGCAAATGGAAAGCAATAGAGAAAATCAACAAAGCCCAAAGTTAGTTTTTTGAAAAAATTAGTAAGGTTGGCAAAACTTAGCTAGGAAGATCAGCTAAAAAAAAGAAAGAAAAAAATTATTAAAATCAAGAAGGAATGATGTGGCATCAGCACCAACCTTACAGAAGTAAAAAGGATTATAATAAAATACCTTAACAATTGTATGCTAACAAATTAGGTAACCTATATAATAAAAATACCCCCAATGTAAAATTTCCTAAACTAAAGTTAAAAACTATTCAAACTAACTCAAGAAGAAGTTAAAAATCAGAATAAGCCTACAACAAATAAAGATAATAAATTAGAACCAAAGATTTTGCACAAAGAAAATTCTAGGACTAGATGGTTTCATGGGTGAATTCTATGAAACATTTAAGGAAGAAATCCACATTCCTTGACAATCTGTTCCAAAACACAAAAGTAAAGGTAACACTCTGCAACTCATCTTATGAGGTCAGTATTACTCTAATACTAAAAACAGACAAATATATCACATGAAAACTATAGACCAATCATTGTTACAATATTGAGGCCTAAATGCCCAACTAAACACTTAAATAACAATTTAAGCAAAATAGAAAAATGATTGCAGACAATAATAAAGCCAGATGAATCTCAAGAATCCAAAGTTGATTCAACAATATGGAAGTCAAATAGTATAATCATCATACAAATATTATGAGGTATAATACCACATAATCTTTTCCATAGACACCAAAAAATGAGACCAATTCCAGCATTATTTTATGATAAAAAATAACAGACTAGAAATCCAAGACAATGTTCATGTTCTGATAAAGGGCATCTAATAGTAGGATACTGACAGCTTTCCTGCTAACACGGTGAAGAAGACAAGGATCTTTATCTTACTACTTCTATTTAACATATTGAATGTTCTATTCAGGGAAATTAGGGAAAATATAAATCATTCAGATTAGAAAAGAATTACAACTATCTATTTTTAAATGACATCTTATATATATATATAATCCTAAGGAATTTACAAAAATACATCCTATTAGAGCTAACAAATAAGTTCAGGAGGTTTTCAAGGTCCAAAAAAATTAATTTTTTAATGTACAATGGCATTAAAAACTCCCAAAATAAGTAAGAAAATAATTGCATTTATAATAGTATCATAATAAAAAATTATTTGAAAACAGTTTTCACAAAATTATGCAAGACTTTTTCACTAAAAACCATAAAACATCATTGAAATAACTTATGGAAGACCTAAATAAATATGAAAATATTTCATGTTAAAATAATATTTTTGAATTGAAATAATATTTTTAAGATGTCAGTAACCTGAAATTGTCCTATAGATTCAATACAGCTCTTATCAAAATACAAACTGCCTTTTGCATACATTAACAAGTTGATAATTAATGTGAAAATTGAGAGATGTAAAACAGCCAAAACAATTTTGAAAAAAAAAATCAGCGTTTGCATGGTCAAATTACTCTGTCTCAGAAACAAAGTTGGGATAATCAGAAGCAAGTAAAACTAAAACAAATACATAGATATACATCAATAGAAGAAGAATAAGAATCTGGTGATAACCTTACATCAACAGGAAACTGACTTTCAAGAAGGATGACAACATAACTCAGTGAGTTCAATAAAATATTGGCTTTTCAGCAGATGAAGTTGAGACACCTGGATATCCATATGCCAAACAATAAATTGGGTCACCTACTTCACAACATAGGCAAAACTTAACTTAGAATACATAATTGACCTACATGTAAAGGCTAAAGTTTTAAAACTCTTTGGGTCAAGAAAAAAATCTTTGCTGCAGGTGGTGGAGCCAAGATGGCAGAATACGAAAAGCTCTGGTCTATAGCTCCCAGCATGAGCAATGCAGAAGACCAGTGATTTCTGCATTTCCATCTGAGGTACTGGGTTCATCTCACTAGGAGTGCCAAACAGTGAGTGCAGGACAGTCGGTTTAGTGCACTGTGCGCGAGCCGAGCCGAAGCAGGGCGAGGCATTGTCTCACTCGGGAAGCGCAAGGGGTCAGGGAGTTCCCTTTCCTAGTCAAAGAAAGGGGTGGCAGATGGCACCTGGAAAATCAGGTCACTCTCACCCTAATACTGCCCTTTTCCAACGGGCTTGGAAAACGGCACACCAGGAGATTGTGTCCCACACCTGGCTCGGAGGGTCCTACGCCCACAGAGTCTCGCTGATTGCTAGCACAGCAGTCTGAGATCAAACTGCAAGGTGGCAGCAAGGCAGGGGGAGGGGCGCCCGCCATTGTCGAGACTTGATTAGGTAAACAAAATGGCCCGGAAGCTGGAACTGGGTGGAGCCCACCACAGCTCAAGGAGGCCTGCC
>NW_026655777.1:0-6575 GCF_009828535.3 Hylobates moloch
GCCACTGTTAGATTTTATGTTTTATGTAACAGCTCCAACACTCTTGACATCTCACCTAATAGTCTTTAAATTATTACATATCACTCTGAAATTGAGAAAAAAAATTGGAAAAAAAATCAAAGACCTCAAACAAGTGCTAACCCTAGATGAATCATTTAGTTGTTTTAAGGCAAAGGAATAGAAATAAAGTGTGGAAAAAAATCAAAATAAATCTACAGATCATTTCTGTGAAAAAGAGCTGCTATTCAAAAGGGTAGAACCGCTTTAGCTTTGTGATAGGATCAATGGCATTTTAGGGTTTGGTACGTGTGCCAGTAGTGAGAGCTACTCGGGAGGCTGAGATGGGAAGACATCTTGAGCCTGAGAGGTGGAGGCTGCAGTGAGCTCTGATTGTGCCACTGCACTCCAGCCTGGGTGACAGAATGAGACCCTGTCTCAAATACGTATACACACAACCGATGGCATCAGATTATCTTATCTGGGCTTATCACCCCAGGTCTGCCAACCACAAATTCTATAAAGCCTCAGTTTTCATCTGAAAAAAAAAAAAAAAAAAAAAAGAGAGAGAAAACTACCTAGTACATAAAGTTATTTTGATGATTAAATGAGGTGACAAGCTATCACATTTACCACAGTGCCTTTAAACACAGTGAAAATTCAAAAGATGCTGGATTTTGGAATTAAGGCCACTGGATCTGATCAAATAATTTTTACAAGAATTTGGAGGTGGAAGAAGACCTTTATTTGGATTATTTTGCTACTATAAAGCCTTACAATTAGGTTCAGTTTCAGTGCAGTGTATCTTCCTACAATACATATTCCTTACATCTTAAGTTTCCCATTCTTAGTAGCATTAAAACATGAGATGCACTCTCCTGACTTATCCAGGCAGTATCACAAACAGAAACATATTTACCTACCCCTCAAAGTACATAGGGGTATTCTTGATTGTTTAACATTCAGAGTCAGAAAGGAATAGAATCATTTCCCTCTGAAAGTGGAATTTGGCAGCAACTGCGAAACCAGTGGGTAACCTGCCACGGAGTGTGCTCAGATCCCACCGCAGGAGGGAAGGGAGGGAAGCACTCTTGGTTCCCACAGAATTCCTTACAACAAAAGTTTACAACAGAAGTTGCCAAGCTTCACAGGCAAATGCCTCACCAAAGCCTATTCTTAATCCGATACCTCATCAGAATTTAAAAATCCTTTCTTTGCTTAAAAACCCACTTTATACTTCTCTAGGTCCCACCCTCCTCCTCACAGCGTGAGCTTTAGCAGAGTCTGGGTATCTTTTCAGAGATTTCTTACTGGCTAGAATGCCCTTCCCCTTTTGCCAGCTATTCCTTAATGGGGTTTCAATTCCTGGCTCACGTGCCACCACCTACTCCTCATACAAGCCCCTCCTGGATGAGGCACCAACCTGTGCTATCTCCCTACACCTGTGCATACAAACCTCCCACCAGATAGCTTATGCACTGCCGAACAATGGCTTACTCACAGTACAATGGCTTGCTCACCTATCTCACTTCAGTAGGCAGTGGACTGGGCTTAAGCCACCACTATCTGACTGCTTACAATGAGCCAAATATTGAAGTGACAGATCATTTTGTAGGCATGGCTTTACAGGCAAATATCGTACCTTTTTCAGAAATGAGGAAGCTGTGGCTCAGGCAGTTAGACAACTTTCCCAAGAACCTTGACGTAGAAAACAGAAGGGCAGGCAGTCTCCTGCTTTCCTCTTGGAGTTTCCAAAGGACCACACAGAGTCTGGCACAAATCGGGAGCCCCAAGTTTGCTGCATAAAGGTTACCTCATTGATAACTGTTCTATTCCTACATTGTATGCCCAAGTATCTTATCAATGAGGCACGCTGAGCTGACCTTTCTCTCTTAGCATCAGCAGAACTGGACTAGCTTGACCACTAACTCCACCCTCCAGCAAAGATCTCTGATTAAACATTTTCTATACACGTGCATAATAAATTCCAAGGCAGTGCTCCCTTTGGCAGCACATATATGAAGTTGAACAATACAGGAAGGATTAGCATGGCCCTTGGGCAAGAACGGCACCCAAACTCATGACACATTCCATTTATTTTTTTTAAATCCTGAGCCAGCTGTGATGCCAGACTCCAGGAGTCCAGAGGCAAAGGCAAAATATATTTGAAAAACAAGGAGTACGATCATTTTTTTTCCTCTTTACACTGCAATTTTCCGGAAAAAAGGCTAAAATATTTTTTCCTCTAACCCACTTAATGGTACCAATGCAAAGTAAGTATAAACCCAGTATCTGCAGCTTTTGAAGGACAGTAGGAAAGTAGAAGGGGGTTGGAGGGGGGCAATACAAAGTGAACAGGTGCTCATTTCTACAAGAAGTCCCCAACCTGTATTTCCTATTATGAGAGAAAGGACTTCTGAATTTCACTGTTATTACTGACAGGATCCCCCAGTCAGCTCATAAAACTCAATGATGTAGTTAAAGTTCTCTTTAAAAAGAAAAGAAAAAGATTTTAATTTTCACAGTAAGATTGTTTTTTCTTAAGAGATGAGGCCTTGCTATGTTGCCCAGGCTGGACTTGAACTCCTGGACTCATGCAATCCTCCTACCCTAGACTGCTGAGAGCTGGGACTACAGGCTCACACCACTACATCTCGCTTTTAAAGAATGAGAACTTGAGAAAACCAGCTAGGCATAATTCCAAACAGCAAAGTGTCTTTGTAACAATTTTCCCTTAAGTAACTTGAGGATATCTCTAAGAAATTAGAGACAGCAGAAAGCAGGATGAAAACACAAATTAAAGATTTCTCTAGGCCGGGCGTGGTAGCTCATGCCTGTAATCCTGGCACTTCTGGAGGCTGAGGCAGGAGGGATCACCTGAAGTCGGGAGTTCGAGACCAGACTGGCCAACATGGTGAAATCCCATCTCTACTAAAAATACAAAAATTAGCCAGGCATGGTGATGCACGCCTGTAATCCCAGCTATTTGGTAGCAGAGGCAGGAGAATCACTTGAACCCAGGAGATGGAGGTTGCAGTGTGCCGAGACTGCACCACTGCACTCCAGCCTGGGTGACAGATTCCATCTCAAAAAAAAAAGTAACTCAGATTTACTCTTGAAATTACATTCAAAAAGGACAAGTACTCACACTGAACATGCTTAAAGAGTATGAATTATTAATTTAGGGGATATGCTGGGAAATTTTATTAAGAGTCTTATTCCAATCAAGAAAGAATTTATTTCGGAAATAGCAAAATGAAATATCATTTTAAAAGATCTTCACAAGAGGTAATTATGAGGATAAATTTTTATTCAAAGTTTAATTATACTCATTAGAAGTGTTCTGATTATGTCACTTGTGAAAAAATTCTTTGTGACAAATAACACCTAACACTCCTTGAGGAGTTAATGAAAACATCCTAAACCCCTGTGGGATGCCAACAGGAAAACAAAGAGGGCAGCTCTCCTTTAGAGCAGCTCAGATGCTCTTCTCCAAACACCTACCGTGATTCTTCCTCACCTGAGAGTAAGATGGGTCCCACCTTCCCCACCCTGACTCCCTGAAGTCAGAGAAGGAATAAAAAGGTCAAGAAGGAATGTTCTAGGTCACTTTGAAAGAAAATCTTCTCTCCTCCAAAACAAAGATTGGGGAAAACACTTATTCCCACTTAAATCAATTTCATATTTCATTTGGAGTTAGTAAAAGCAAAATATATGCAAATTATATGCAATTATAGCTAATCCTCATTTTTCTCCTCACCCTAATTTCATCCCTAGTTCACACATGGGAGACAGGCTAGACCTGCATCCATGTGGTCTAGCAATGTGCAAAAGCCATCTACCTCTAAGAAGGAAAGGGAAGTTCACCTGTTGAGTATCCAGCATGTGCCAGGCAAACCTGACTTTGTTTATTCTCACCGCCACCCAGGGAGATACAGTTATCTCTATTTTCAGATGGGGAAATTGAGCTTCTACGGTTAAATTAACTTGCTCAAAGTCACAGAGAAGGTAAAGCAGCAGAGGGGAGATTTGAACCCTGGTCCATCTAGCTCCAAAGCTAGCTCTTTCTGGCATAACAAACTGCCACCTCAAGAATTCAAACATGGCTTGAAGTACCCATCTTGGCTGGGTATTTTGACTATCTTTGCAACAAAGGAGACCATTCTCATTGTCTTAAACTCTTCACCATTTTGAAGAGTTTTATTTGCCTATTAGTTTAACTTTGTAAGAGCAGCTATTGATGCAAAATTATCATGAGTATGTTTCAGTCACCATGTGTCTTTGTTAAGGTCAGTGTTTAGGAACACCGCTATCAAAAACGAAAGAGTAAGATTTTCCCAGCTTGGTGATTAAAGTGGAGAAATACCTCAGGCATCAGAGGGAGGAGCATCTTAATCTCAAGGATCATCTCCAGGTTTATAACCTGCCCATTCCACCCTCCTCAGCCCTATGCCCTTGTACTACAGGTTCTCAACAATAAGTGGTCTAACTCGCTTTTCCTGTTTTCTGATATTTTACACCCTCAGATACTCCCCCCAATAAAAGCTTCAAAATCGACTGGAAAGTTCTCTTAGACTTTTCTCCACCTTTGGTCACTTGAAGGCAGACGGTCCCACATCTACTAATCCCACAAATAATGAGATCGTGGACCAGGTTTGAACATGTCTGGTTATTTCACCTTGCTCAGATGGCACTCAGGATTTAGGAAACAAATTGCCTCTACCCAACTGCACGCTGTCCAAAGAAATAGTAATAATACAGACCAATGAGAACTATAAATAAAATCCTAAGCCCCCAACCAAGAAGACTCCCTTTTGGCCAAGAGTACCCCACAGAAATCTTAACTTGAGTTCCTGGCCATGACAGAATGGGAGGTCAGACACAACTCATTTACTCCCTCCCTTCTGCGGTTCAGACACAACTGACCAGCATTCATGTTAACATAGAGATCATCAAGATTGATAGAAATAGACTCTTCGTGGCAATAAAACACCAAATTATAAATAAGACCTAAGGCCATGCCAGACACCCCTACATTTGTCCTAACCATACACTATGTTCTAACTGCCATAAGGTTGCTCTTTTTCTCCAGCAGCCAAACAAGCACTGGCCTCAAGGAAGATGAAAGCAATTGTATAAGCCTACTATGTACCCACAAAAATTAAAAATAAAAACTTACAAAAAGAAAACAACTGCAGCTCATCCACCAACAGATATTGACTGACCCCTGTTCCACAAGCTATACAGCTTTGACTGGACAAGAAACTGATTTCAGTAACTTTCTCCTGATCAGAGACTAGCAGCCGTGGAATGGTTCTGGCCAGCTTGCAGAGGCTACCCATGAGTGCCTTGTGTTCCTGCTTCACCTTTTTTTTTTTTTTTTTTGAGACGAAGTCTCACTCTGTTGCCCAGGCTGGAGTGCAGTGGCACTGTGTCGGCTCACCGCAACCACCGTCTCCTGGGTTCAAGCAATTCCCCTGCCTTAGCCTCCTGAGTAGCTGGGATTACAGGCACCGACCACCGCACCCAGCTAATTTTTATATTTTTAGAAGAGAAGGAGTTTTACCATGTTGGCCAGCTGGTCTGGAACTCCTGACCTCAGGTGATCCGCCCACCTCAGCCTCCCAAAGTGCTGAGATTACAGGCGTGAGCCACCGCGCCTGGCCCCTGCTTCACCTTTTGATGTACAGGGCCTAATTGTAATACATTTAAATGTTAAGTCTCCACCCCAAAGTGAACATGGGATGCATGTAACATGAATGTTTGTTCATTACGCATGCATCAGGACCCCATTCATGGATATTCATAGCTCCTCCTATAACCTGTTGAATAGGGACATATGGCCAATCTGTTCAGCATTAAGCTCTTGTCCCAACTCCATCTCCTTCTAAGTGCCTTTCAGTGTCTGCCAGAAGCTACGCTTCTAAGACTGTCAAGGATGGCCACCTTGCAGGTTGTAACCCTTTATAATAAATAGTCTCCTTTCTACTTTTTTCTTTCACAGCTGGAGATCCTTTCTAAATTTATAATTGTGTCATCTTTAGGTTGACACCAGCAAAGGTAAATTCTGAAATTCCCTGAGAGTCAACGAGTTATTAGAGCTCTGGAAGGGGATGAGGTAGAAAAACCTTGTACTCAGTGAGGCTTATCAATGATCTCATTCAAAGGCCCTTAAACGAAAATCCCTGTGAAGACTGTTAAATATACCTGTACCTCATGCCAGAGTTTTTCAACAGGTGCGCCAGGATGTCTTTGGTCGCCCAGCCTGTGAGCCAATCATCTACAGTTCTAGATCTCCCTCAGTTTACTACAGTATTTTGTATAAGTTACCACTTTCCAAGTATGCCATGATGTAATGATAACTTACTTACAGTTTAATGGTTGCAGCTTGAATCTATAAAATAGTGGTTCTCAAAATATGGTCCCCAGACCAGCTACATTAATATTACTGACCTAGGCCCCACCCAGGCCTAGCGCACGCATCATAAACTCCAGAGTGGGAGTGAGTGGGCTGTTTCAATGAGCCCTCCAGGTGATTCTGTTGCCTGCAAAAGTTTGAGAACTACTGATGTAGAAAC
>NW_026655778.1:0-6572 GCF_009828535.3 Hylobates moloch
GACATCATGTGAAACTTGTAAATTAACCTAAAAATTGAAGTAGTACAGAAAGTTCACATATACCCTCCCCACTCAGTATCTTTTTTGTGATCACATCTTACATGAACGTGGTGCATTTGTTATAGTGGTTGAAGCAATAGTGGTATCTTCTTCTTAATGAAAGTCTAGAGTTTGCATTAAGGCTCACCCTGTGTTGTTCAGCCTATGGATTTTGACAAACTCATAATGTCATTCATCACCCAGACAGAAGAGTTTCACATCCAAAACATCCAAAACATGACCAATGCTGAACCTATTAACCCCTTTCTTCTTTTCCTAGGACCCCTGACTACTATAGATCATTTATTTTATTGCCTCTATAGATTTTCTTTCGCAAAATTCTATAGAATTGGAATCATAAAGTATGAAGCCACTTAGGACTAACTGATTTCACTTAGCAACATACATGCGAGATTTCATATCTTTTTGTAGCTTAACAGCATACTAATTTTTATCAGTGAATCATATTCCATTGGGTCATGTAATGGTGTGGGTTGGTCCACTCACCGCCTGAAGAGCATCTCAGCTGCTTCCAGTTCAGGCAATGACAAATACAGCTGCTCTCATTCTTGTGCAGATTTTGCAATGGGTGTAATTTTAAAATTTAACTGGGTAAATGTTTAGAATTTTAATCAGTTGTTTGTATAATAGCACTATGTTTCCTTTTATAAGAATTAGGTAGAATTCAGTAAAATATACTGGGCATTTTTTAAAAAGTTATTGTTGATTTAATTTCTATCATAGATATAAGCCTGCTCAGATTATCTGAGTCTCCTTTGGGTAGTTATGGTTTCTGCCTTTGAAGGAATTTTGCTGTCAGATTTGTGAGCATAGATTTATTCTAAGTATTCCTTTATTATCTTCTTCATATTCATGGGATCAGCAGAAATGATTCCTCTTTTTATTCATATTATTTATAAATTGTGTCTTCTATCTTTTCTTTGTGGTTAGCCTGGCTGGAGGCTTATAAATTCTGTTTATCTTTTCTAAGAAGCAGCTTTTGGTTTTGTTTATTCTCCATTTATTTTATTATTTCTATTATAATGAATATATTTTTTTCTTTGTTAATGTTGGGCTTACATTACACAATACTTTTTTCTCTAGTTTCTCAAGGTAGAAGGTAAGAAAACTGAATGAAGATTGTTTTTAGTTTCTAGATAGCATTGTGAATGGAACTGATGTCACAGAAGTGTGCATTAATAATCAAAATAATACATATTGTGTATTTTTCAGCACAATAACGATTTAAAATCCAGTAATATAGATGGTAAGTGCAGAAGGAGCATATGTAGATTCAGGAACGTTAAACATTGTAACTTTTTTTAAAAGAGGATATTTACCAGGCCTCTTTCTGTGAGGAGACCCTGTCCTGGAGTGATGCGTGCATTTGTGTGCTGCCTGGGTGAACACCGCCTACTTCACAGTGATGAGGGTGGCTTAGCCAGAGACCCGAGGCTCTGTCCCCCAGGGCTCTCCTGATGGTCTCCTTTGCCTTCCTTCACCACCAAGGAGGGTGGCCCAGCAGCAGCTCAGCCCGTGCTCTCACCCATCTCCTCCGCACATGCCTGTCCTTGTCCTCAGCACCCAAGGCTGCCAGAGGTCCTTCAGCAGCTCCCGTGGCTGACAGTGACTGTATGTTTCCTAGATTTCAGGGACCACCTGGCAGGGGAGCGGACCAGAGGGACTTCCTTGGAATAGGCTGTGGCTCTTCACAAGGTAAAATCTTCTTTCTTTGTCTGAGATGGCAATTTTATTTCTTTAGGTTTCTATTTCATTTGAACTAAGATATGCAAATCTTACCATGGACATTGTAGATGACTTACAGAACTTCTTGGTGGGCAAATGTATGTGACAGCCCATTACCAAATTGGAACTTGGTCCAGGTGGCACTCATAGATGACAGCTTCAGTGACAAACTGCATGGCAGAGAGCATTTTCCTCAGGAGAAATGTGTTCTTCGTGAAAATAGCGTTGACTGTGCAACCAAAATCATTTTGAAAATCTTACACAAAACTCTTGGGCCTTTCCACAGGTGTCTTCTATGCTTTATTTGGGAGCCATTGCCTTGAGCGCTATTTCCCAGATGGTTTTCTAATGTCACCAACTGAAGAAAAGGCCCATGCACACAGGACACAGCATGATCTGATGCTCACAGCATTTTCCTTCCTCTCTGAAAACGGACTCAGCAATTCTGTCAAGCGATACTTACTCTGAGATCACCTGTTTACTAAGGAAAAATCTTAGCATTGAGAAAGGTGACACTTTCCTCCCTGCTTTTGCTGGAGAGACACTTTGGTTATGAGTTATTTCTAGCATACCATAGTTTATTTCAGAAGTCCAGCTCAATAGCAGACCAACACATGAACAACACACGAAAATTTATGTTGGGAAAATATATATTGTATGTCTGCTTGAACTGTGGGTTCTTGATTAATACAAAACTGGTTGATGAAGGTTGTTACCTTCAGGAAAATGCAAATCTAGTGGAGGGACAAAACTCACAGAAACGTATTTCATCATAGCCACCATGAGGCAGTATATTATGAAGCAAGTCAGTGATGAATGACTGGCAGGCTGGTCTGTCATTGAAGCTACACTCTGTTTCCAGCTTCTGTTGCTTCTGCTGTCTCTCTCCTAACATCTGCATATTCCTCCACCTTGTGGTGGAGGAAGCATTAGGACTGATATAGGGGATTTCCAGTGAGTGTATAATTCAGTGCAGAATTGGCAGGAATATATTCCATGGTTAGGAGCTGGAGAAAGTAAGAAATAAAAATAGACCTTGAAGAATGGGTAGGATTTTCAAAATCAGAGATAAAGAAGCAAGAAAGAGAATTCACTTTTTCAAGTTTCTAAGCAATCATATATATATATATATATATACACACACACACATATATATTTACATGCATAGACATTTTGCTGGTTTCTGTCTTACTAATGTATACTACACTGTGTCTAATCACTCTGAGGGCTGGTATTTTGGGTCTGTTTCAGACACTCAGGAATCATTTGTTCAGCTTGTTCTATATGCCGGAAACTGTTGCAGGGATGGATATATGCAGTCCTTGTCCCAAAGCAGCTTATGACTCCAAGAGCAAGGGATAGAATATGAACATGTGTCTTAGGGTTACTTCTAGGGGTAAGAATGAGTTCTGTGGCCAGATGCGTACAGGAAGTGGGGAGAGGGAGAATGAGATGCAAACTATCCAGGCAGGAGGCATTGCAGTAATCAAAGTGAACTATGACAGAAGCCTGGGCTGATGTAGAAAAAAATAAGCTTTGTCATAAGTGGAATGATCAGATAAGTCTTAGAAGGCTGTATTGCAGCAACAGTTCTGATTGGCTACCAATCAGAAGAAGAGGGAAATGAGAATTCTTCTTGGCTTGATTACCTGAGTAAAGGATCTAACCATTCCCAGACAGGCGGCCCACAAGAGAGAAGCAGGTTAGAAGGAAATATCACGAGTTGTGTTTTGGTCATGTTAGGTAGAGGACATTTGAATGCAGAGTAAGTCAAACTCTTAGGGCAGGGGAGTCAAGAATGCTCCATTGCAGTAGTGTCAGCAAAATGGCAGGGAAGGCAGCTCTGAACTCCCATCCTTCCATAGGAATGTTGAACCAACTTTGTCAGAACTGGGAAAATAATCAAAGGTGTACGGCAACCAAAAGAATGCTGGATCAACACAAAGGCAACTTAAAAATGATATGAAAGCTGTGTGGCATTTTTGCTTGTCCCACAAGTCCAGCTTGGTGATAGTCTTGAAGACGGCAGGCTGGATTCCCAGGCTGAGACCCTTATCCCTTGTTCCAGAGAGGAGAGCAGATCTGATTCACAAGTGATTGTCCTTGTCTGTTTTAATCTTTCCAGAGGCTGCCTGAACATGGTATTCATCATCTCTGTTTTACCTGACCCAGAAACCATTCTGCTAGGAAAAACAGTGGGCATTGCTTGAAAACAGTGTTCTGTGGTTGAAAAACCCACAGCACCTTGGGCTGGTGGGAATGTAAAATGGCGCCTCTTCTGGGTCATCGTTTGGCAGTTTCTCAAAAGGTCAAACATAGAATCACTATTTGATCCAACAATTCTACTGCTAGGTATATCCCCAGAAGAATTGAAAACAGGGATGCAAACATACGCTTGTACACTAATGTTTATAGAAAAAATATTCGCAATAACCAAAAGGCAGAAACAACCCGTGTCCAATAACAGAAGAATTAATAAGCAGTGTGATATAAACATAAATGGAATATCTAGCCATGAAAAGGAATTAAGTATTGGTACATACTGCAACATGGATGAATCTTGAAAACATTTTGCTAAATGAAATGTCAGACACAGAACACATTTTGATGCTTTCACTTATATTAAGTACCTAGAACAGGCAGTTATAGAGATAAAAGGTAAATTACAGCTTGGGGCTGAAGAAAGGGTGAAATTATGTTATTGCTTAATGGGTACAGAGTTTTAAGTTGATGAAATATTTTGGAGATAGTTTGTGGTGATGGTTGCAAACCACGTAAATGTCATTAATACCATTGATTTGTACACTTAAATGGCTGAAATTGCAAATTTTATACACACAACCCTGACATATTGCCAGGATTAAAAAAATAGTAACAAAAATAGTGAAACAAGGAAGAATGATTTCCTAGACAAGCACAAAAATCCCTTGTAAGATAAACTCTTCAATACCCTTCCAAAATGATGCAAAATTAAGCTACTTTTACATTTTTAAAAGAAAATGCATGTAATCTTAACATCAAAACCCTTAAGTAAAAGTAAGCATTTCTGATCGGAGTGTAAATTAGTTCAACCATTATGGAAGACAGTGTGACAATTCCTCAAAGACCTAGAACCAGAAATAACATTTGACCCAGCAATCCCATTACTGAGTATATACCCAAAGGAATATAAATCCTTCTATTATAAAGATACATGCAGGTGTATGTTCATGGCAGAACTATTCACAATAGCAAGACATGGAATCAACCCAAATGCCCATCAGTGACAGATGAGATAAAGAAAATGTGGTACCTATACACCATGGACTACTATGCAGCCATTTGCAGGGACACGGATGTCACTGGAAGCCGTTGCCCTCAGCAACTAATGCAGTAACAGAAAACCAAACACCGCATGTTCTCACTTACAAGTGGGAACTCAACGATGAGAACACATGGACATATGGGAGGGGAACAACACACACTGGGGCGTGTCAGGAGAGGGGGCAAGGGAGAGCATCAGGAAGAATAGCTAATGGATGCTGGGCTTAATACCTAGGTGATGGGATGATCTGTGCAGCAGACCAACCCGGCACACATTGACTTATGTACCCTGCACATCCTGCACATTTGTACCCCTAAACTTAAAAGTTGAAGAAAAAAGGCCGGGCGCGGTGACTTACGCCTGTAATCCCAGCACTTTGGGAGGCCGAAGCAGGCGGATCATGAGGTCCAGAGATCGAGACCATCCTGGCTAACACGGTGAAACCCCATCTCTACTAAAAAGAAAAATACAAAAAATTAGCCGGGCGTGGTGGCGGGCGCCTGTAGTCCCAGCTATTCGGGAGGCTGAGGCAGGAGAATGGCGTGAACCCAGGAGGCGGAGCTTGCAGTGAGCCGAGATCGCACCACTGCACTCCAGCGTGGGCGACAGAGCAGACTCCGTCTGAAAAAAAAAATTTTTTTTTGAAGAAAAAAAGTAAGCCTTTAATAAAGCTTTTAAACAGATATTTTAAAATAAAGGAAAATTTTTTTTCTAACAAAATATAACAATAACAGCAAGCTCCTAATCTCTTTCCTGGGCATCTCCGACCTGAGAGTCCTGCTGAACCCCCAGCTGCTCCCCCAGGCCACCCCACAGCCCCCTTAACACTCCAGCCTGCCCGTCATGTGCAGAAGGAGCTGCTCAATCAGTCCTGGGGTCTTTCTCAGCCTCTTCCAATTCTCTTTCTCACCTTTGGCCTAACCAGCAACTCTGAATCCTGGAATGGGTTGGGTAGAAAGCTGTGCTTGCTCACAAGTTACTGTTTTTGACCCTGTCACAAATGTTTGTTCATTATGTAAATGTTCTATGACTGCTTACTTGCTCAATCAGGCTGTCTATAGATAAAGAAAAAGGCCCATCTCCCAGTTCTGATTTGTGTGCAAAACTCCCAATGTGGAAACTGGTAACTGCTTAAAGATTAATATACAGCACTGTCATTTATTTTATTATGCAATCTTTATTTTTCTAGAACTTTGAGAAGATAACACATAAGTTCATATCAACATATAATCATTTGGCACAGCTTCCTGGGAGGGATAATAAGAAAAACATGCTTTGGAGGAAAACTCACCTGAAGACAGAAAAATGCATGGCTGTGCATCATAACAATAAAAATGTAATCCCCAAACAAGTCTTAATGTTTATATTTACCTGATCTTTCAGAAAAGGTTTAATGTATATAAATGCACACAACATACAACAAGATAATTCGGGGAGGAGCATGGAATGTGGAGAAGAAGACAGTAGGAGAGATCAAATAAAG
>NW_026655779.1:0-6571 GCF_009828535.3 Hylobates moloch
ATGTGTGACTTCAGCAGTAGCAGAGCAAAAGTGAGGTTTGTGACTATGTGTGTGTCCTGGGTCCTAACTTAAACCGTGTGGGAGTACAGCTGTATTCATGTATTGGGGGACCTACTTCAAGAGCCCATGGGACTGACCTTTCTCTTAAGTGTCCAGCATGGACAGACACACCCACAACACACGTGGCTTCCCCTCCTTCTTCCTCTGCTCAAGAATCCCCAGCATCAGGTCTACTGCTCCTTCTTTTCTGTTTCCCTGCTTGGCTCAGTTTCCCTTACGTGCTGTTTTCTCTCCCTATTGCTGTCTTACTAGAGATACCTCTGTGTGTTTCTTCACAGCTTTGTTCCCCTGGTCTCTCTGTGTGGGTGCATTTCCAGTTTTGCCTCTCCTGCCTCTCTGTCTCTCCCTGTGCCCCTGTGCCTGCCTTCCCTGCTGATCTTGATCTCTTTGGCTAGTTGGGGGCCTGTAACAGTGATGAGATGTGGGTCTGCCACTGCTAAGAGCTCCCTGAGAGAGGGGGCTTAGACCACGATGAAGAGTTGCTTTTAGGCGGTGCTGTGAGCCCTGGTAGGGGCTGTGTGCGTGTGTGACTGTGTGAGTGTATGAATATGTGTAAGTGTGTTTGAGTCTGAGACTGTGTGGCTGTGCCCGTGTGACTGAGTGACCGCATGTGAGAGTGTGTGAGTCTGAGGGTAACTGTGGGTCTTGTGTATTTGGCACCAAGGGACCAAAGAATGGAGGGGGAGGTGAGAAATGGCTGGAACTTCCAGGGGAGGGGGAACTGGACTCTTTGGCCTCTCCTTATATCCCCCAACCTGGGGCCTCCCTTCCCCTGGAAGCACAGCCAGCTGTACCCTAAGGAAACATTTGGTGAGGAGTGAAAAGAGGGGGAGTTTGTATCTGATTTTTCATTTGATTGTGTCCACGTGTGTTCAAAGGCATGCCCTTTTGTTAACTGTGCCTCGTGAGTCTATGTGTGAATGTGACTATGTCTGGCTGTGTGAAAACACAGGGCATCTCTCATTGACAGGGACATAAGTATTAGCCACTCTCCTTTCCCTCTTGCTGGCCTTGGCTGTGTCTGTGGCTTCCTTTCCAGACTTGGGGGAGGCCTCTTCCCTTCCCAGGGCCTTGGGTGGGAGGGAAGGAGGGAGGAGGCAGGAGCGGGGAGGGGGCCTGGCTAGGGGCGGCGGAGCTCCAGGGCTTAAAGGGGGCGGGGCAGGGAAGGGGAAGGAGGGGATGGCTCTGGGGTCCCAGAACTGAGTGGAGTAGGAGACGGGGGCTGTAGCTGGTGAGAGGAAGTCCTGGAGGCCATGGACACTCTGCTGCTGGGATCACCGAGGTAGGGTGGGGCTAAGCAGGGTAAGTGTGGCTGGGTGGCCGGGGTGAGCCAACTGGACACACTCAGACAGACACACAGACACGTGGAGGCCCTGCTGTGCTCTACTCCTACTCCTGAAGGGTCCGTGCTCTTCCTCTTCTGGTCTTGTTCCCAGAGCCCTTTCCCTGCCTGCCCCTTCGTTCTCCATCCACTTCACCACTGCCTTCCTCCTTCTGCTCCCCCTCGTCCAGAATCTCTCTCTCCTAGCATCCCCCACCTGCCATATAGACACACTGTTAGCTTTTTGAGTTATCGCTGACCCCAATCCAGTCTTTCCAACACTTCCCACACTGCCCCATCACCTCCTAGTCCTGATCTCTGAGTATCTCTTGGTGCTGTGGCCCCCATGCCTGTCCCTGCAGGCTCCCAGTTCGTCTCAGCCTCTCGTCCCCTTCTCTTCCCTCCCCTCCCCGCCACCCTGTCTCCATTTCCATCTGCTGGCTCCTCGCCCACCCCCAGCCTCTGGCAGCAGCCAGGGCATCTGGATCTGCTTAACTACACAGCCCCAGCCTGCACCCTAGCCCCATCCAGCTTCACAGACTGGAGACCAACGAAGTGTCAAGAGCCAGGCCCAGCTGAGTGGCCCAAGTAGCCAGAGCAAGGAGCCAGGTTCAGGCGAGAAGCCTGGCAGCCAGAGCAGGGGTAGGCCTCAGGGCAGGAGTGCAGGATGGGCTCAGATCCATGATGACGCCCTCCCCTCAGGGTGATAAGGTCTGCCCAGGTTAATCAGAGGCAGTGATAAGCCCTGGACCAGGTGGGGGTAAATACCAGAATTCCCAACAGCTGGACTGGAGGGGTTAATGGGAGTGGCTGAGCTGGTGCCAGTGCTTGGTGCCAGGGGTGGGCGCCAAGGGCAGTGGAGGGGGAGTTGCTGGCACAGTCTGTTGCCTCCAGCTTTTGTTCTGGGCCCTAAGCCCAGGACTGAGATGGAGGGTGTGAGGGGGTGTGTGTGTCCGTGTGTGTGTGTGTGTGTGTGTGTGTGCACATGCGAAGCACTGGGTATACAGTGGGAAAGGGGACCTCAGGTCAGTTCCCCCAGTGATTTCTTTTTTTTTTTTTGAGATGGAGTCTTGCTCTGTCGCCCAGGCTGGAGTGCAGTGGCGCGATCTCGGCTCACTGCAAGCTCCGCCTCCCGGGTTCACGCCATTCTCCTGCCTCAGCCTCTCCGAGTAGCTGGGACTACAGGCGTCCGCCACCACGCCCGGCTAATTTTTTGTATTTTTTAGTAGAGACGGGGTTTCACTGTGGTCTCGATCTCCTGACCTTGTGATCCGCCCACCTCGGCCTCCCAAAGTGCTGGGAGTACAAGCGTGAGCCACCGCGCCCGGCTCCCCCAGTGATTTCTAACAGCCTTACCCCACTTGGTGCATCAGTTTTTCTCCTACGAAGCCTCAGTTTTGGAGAGGAAGAGCCAGGCTTTAGCCTCCCATCTCAGGGGTCGGGGTTTCTGACTCTACCTCTCCCCACAGATGAGCAGCAGCTGCTCAGGGCTGAGCAGGGTCCTGGTGGCCGTGGCTACAGCCCTGGTGTCTGCCTCCTCCCCCTGCCCCCAGGCCTGGGGCCCCCCAGGTGAGAATAACCCTGCTCTACAACCCCCCAACTCTGACTTGTGACTTGGCCACCCTCACTGTGGCCCCTTCCCATGCCTAACTTGTGACACCACCCCTGCTCCTGTCATCTAACCTGGATCCCCTCTCTACCCTGTTCTCTGACCTCTGTCTCCACTCTGACCTCTGTCTCCAGATTATAACATGATGCTTTGATCCAGTGAGCCCCCCACCACCCAGTTTTTAACAGTCTGCTTCTTATCTGTCATTCTCACAAAGTGGGGAGGGTAAAGGAAGAGCCTCACCTCAGAAGTGCCCTCCACAGGGGTCCAGTATGGGCAGCCCGGCAGGTCCATGAAGCTGTGTTGTCCTGGAGTGACTGCCGGGTAAGTGCCCCACCTGCCTGTTGGTCTGACACTCATGACCCTTTCTTGACTCTGCCTAGTCCTCATGTCCCGCCCCTCCCATCCTTGCCCGCTCTGTCCGTAATCCGCACCTCTCTATCTGTCCTAACCCTCTAATTATTCTTATTCAACAGAAAATTCAACAGGTATGTTTTGAGCACCTGCCAAGTGCCAGGTCTATTCTAGGCTCTGGGATAGAGCAGTGCTAATGCCAGGCAAGGTGCCTGCCTTCACAGAGCTTACATCTTAGTGGGGAAGACAATAAGCAAAGGAGAATCTTGCCGGATAGTAACACCTGCAGGGCAGAAAAACCAGAGAGGGATGTTGAAGAGGACAACTGAGTAGTTACTTTTTTTTTTTTTTGAGACAGTCTCACTCTGTTGCCCAGGCTGGAGTGCAGTGGTGCAATCTGGGCTCACTGCAACCTCTGCCTCCTGGGTTCAAGCAATTCTCCTGCCTCAGCCTCCCAAGTAGTTTGGGATTACAGGCAGGTGCCACCAGGCCCAGCTAATTTTTTTTTTTTGTATTTTTAGTAGAGACGGGGTTTTACCATGTTGGTCAGGCTTCGAACTCCTGACTTCAAGTAATCCACCCACCCCAGCCTCCCAAAGTGCTAGATTACAGGCATGAGTCACCGTGCCTGGCCTGTGGTTACTTTTTAATTGGTGGTTAGGAAAGGTCTCTCTGAGGAGGTGATGTTGAAGCTGATTTCTGAAAGTCACGAAGGAGGCAGCCATGCACACATTAAGGTATAAGCGCTCCCGACAGAGGGAACAGCTAGTGCAAAATGACCTGAGGTGCGAATGAGCTCAATACCCCCGAGGAATAGAAAGAAGACCAATGTAGCTGGAGTTTTCAGTGGGTGAGGGGGAGAGAGATACGAGCTGAAGAAGGAAAGGAAGGCACGGGCTGGCTCACGAGGGGCTTTGAAAGCCAGTAAAAGGAATTTGGGTTCTATTGCAAATGCAGTTAGAAGCCAATGGAGAGCTGTGGCATGGTCTGACTTATGCTTGACATCTTGTCTTTGTCCATTGTCACCTCATCTTACTTCCAGGGAACCGGTGTCCTGGTTTCGGGACGGGGAGCCAAAGCTGCTCCAGGGACCTGACTCTGGGCTAGGGCATGAACTGGTCCTGGCCCAGGCAGACAGCACTGATGAGGGCACCTACATCTGCCGGACCCTGGATGGTGCACTTGGGGGCACAGTGACCCTGCAGCTGGGCTGTGAGTTGGGGAGGGTGGCACTGATGACACATGGGGATCCTGAGGGAGTATGGGACCTAAGTAAGCCGTCTGGGACTGGGAGGACCTGAGGACTGCTCAGTCTCCAGGTGTACCCTCTGCCTCTAGACCCTCCAGCCCGCCCTGTTGTCTCCTGCCAAGCAGCCGACTATGAGAACTTCTCTTGCACTTGGAGTCCCAGCCAGATCAGCGGTTTACCCACCCGCTACCTCACCTCCTACAGGTGTGTGCATGATCGGGTGTAGATGCCTACACATTTGGGTATGCTGGTGCAACGTGGGTGTGGGAGGCAGGGAGGTAGGTTCTGAGGAAAGCCTCAGAGGGCAGAAGGCCCTCTTTTCCTTCCTGACTTCCGATGGCCCCCTCCCCACCAGGAAGAAGACAATCCTAGGAGCTGATAGCCAGAGGTAGGACGTGAGGGAGCATGTGGGGGCTCCAGCTGGGTCCCATAGTAGGCATTTTCAAAGCCGAAGACCACGTCCTCCCTTCTAGGAGGAGTCCATCCACAGGGCCCTGGCCATGCCCACAGGATCCCCTAGGGGCCGCCCGCTGTGTTGTCCACGGGGCTGAGTTCTGGAGCCAGTACCGGATTAATGTGACTGAGGTGAACCCACTGGGTGCCAGCACACGCCTGCTGGATGTGAGCTTGCAGAGCATCTGTGAGTACCCACCCCAGACCTCCCCCCAGACCCCCATCACAGAGACCCCAAATGGACTCAGATCTCTCCACTCCCAGAGCTCCCAGTTTCCTCCCAACATAGACTCCATTTCACACAGAGAAGGCCCTGTGGAGCCTGAGAAGGCAAAGGGATCAGAGCCCAGGAGGCATGGTTATTTCAGCACGCACTCTAGAGGCTGCTGCTGCTACTCACACTGCCTGATTGGCTGCCTAGCCTCAGAGCAGGCTCTGCACCGAATGCAGCCATATGTCATGTCCTCCATTGCTGGCCCCTCTTTCCTTGACCTGTGCATGGGAGTGGGACACTAAAACTCTAGCTGGAATTTGGGCAAATTCATCTTCCTTGGATGAAAATAAGAATCGCTGTTTTATTCACTCAACAAGCACTTCAAAAGTCCACCCGCAGATCTCAGGTGGTTTCTTTTTTTCTTTCTCTTCCTTTTTTTGTTGAGATAGGGCCTCACTTTGTGCCCAGGCTGGATGAAGTTCAGTGGCGTGATCTTGGCTCACTGCAGCCTGCAACTCCTGGGCTCAAGCTATTCCCTCACCTCAGCCTCCTGAGTAGCTGGGATTACAGGCATGTGCCACCATGTCTGGTTAATTTTTAAAATTTTTTGTAGAGACAGGGTTTTGCTATGTTGCCCACGCTGGTCTCAAACTCGTGGCATCAAGTGATTCTCCCACCTCAGTCTTCCAGAATGCTGGGATTACAGGCACGAGCCACCACACCCGGCCTCAGCCCATTTCATAATACAGATGACCGGTCTGAGTCTAATGGAAGATCAACTTTAAAATTTCCCCTCCCCTCTCAGGAGTGTCTGGCTAAGGCTCCTTTAAACACACACTTTGGGAAGTGGTGGGGAAGTGACGGAGACCCATAGCCTACCCTGACTTTGTGTCTTGATGCCCTTAGTGCGTCCTGACCCACCCCAGGGCCTGCGGGTAGAGTCGGCACCAGGTTACCCCCGACGTCTGCGAGCCAGCTGGACATACCCTGCCTCCTGGCTGCGCCAGCCCCACTTCCTGCTCAAGTTCCGTTTGCAGTACCGTCCGGCGCAGCATCCAGCCTGGTCCACGGTGAGGCCTGGAGTGCGTCCCACCCCGCGGCTGTGGGTCCTGTCTCTGATTTCATGATCCTGGGTGTTCTGTGTAGCTTTCCAGTGCTGGCAGGTCACTGAAGACCCAACACTTCCCTGTGGGCCAGGCTTTGTACTGGGTGCTGGGTTGCAGTGGTGACTGACAGACTGAATGTCTGTGCTGTGGGGCTATAACTATGATGTAAAGCCCATCTGTGGGAAGATAGCAGTGGCTTTTAAAA
>NW_026655780.1:0-6568 GCF_009828535.3 Hylobates moloch
ATTCCATTCCCGATGATTCCATTCCATGCCAATGCATTCCATTCCATTCCACTCCATTCCACTCCATTCCATTCCATTCCACACCACTCCATTCCATTCCATCTGATTCGATTGCACTCCATTCCATTCCATTCCACACCACTCCATTCCATTCCATCTGATTCGATTGCACTCCATTCCACTTCACTCAACTGCACTCCACTTGATTCCTTTCCATCTAATTCAATTTGAATCCATTCCACTCCACTCCACTCTGTAACACTCAACCCCACTCCTTTGCACTCCATTCCATTCCTTTCCATTCCATTCCATTATATTCCATCCCATTGCATTCCAGTTCATTCCACTGCACTCCACTACATTCCATTCCATTCCAGTCCATTCCATTCCACACCATTGCATTCCATTCCATTCCACTCCACTCCACTCCATTCAACTTCACTAAATTCCATTCCATTCCATACAATTTCCCTCCATTCCATTCCATTCAATTCCATTCCATTCCATCCCATCCCATTGCATTCCAGTCCTTCCCACTCCACTCCACTCTACTGCACTCCACTACACTCCATTCCATTCCATTCCATCCCATTCCATTCCACTCCATTCCACAACACTCCACTCACCTCCCCTACACTCCAATACATAACATTCCATTCCATTACACTCCATTCCAATCCACTCCACTGACACCACTACAGTCATCTCCACTCCACTCCAATGCACTCCATTCCATTCCATTCCTTACCATTTCCCTCTATTCCATTCCATACCATTCCAATCCATTCCAATCCACTCCATTCGATTCCATTCCATCACATTCCATTCCACTCCATTCCACACCACTCCACTCACCTCCCCTACATTCCACTACATATCATTCCATTCCATCACATTCCATTCCACTCCATTGCACTCCACTACTCTGACCCCACTACACTCATATCCACTCCATTCCAATTCACTCCATTCCATTCCATTCCATACCATTTCCCTCCATTTCATTCCATTCCATTCCATTCCATTCCATTCCATTTTCCTCCATTCCATTCCATTCCATACCATTCGATTCCCATCCATTCCATTCCACACCACTCCACACCTTTCCATTCCATCCCATTCCATTCCATTCCACTCCATTCCCCACCACTCCACTCACCTCTCTTACACTCCACTACATAACATTCCATTCCAACCCGTTCCATTACACTCCATTCCACATCACTCCACTCACCGCAGTACACTCATCTCCACCTCACTCCAATTCACTCCATTCCACACCATTTCCCTCCATCACATTCCATTCCATTCCAATCCACTCCAATCCATTCCACTCCACTCCACTCCACTCCTCTCCACTCCAGTCCATTCCATTCCATTCCTTTCCGTTCTGTTCCGTTCCGTTCTGTTCCGTTCCATTCCATTCCATTCCATTCCATTCTGTTCCAATCCATTCCATTCCACACCGCTCCATTCCATTCCATCCGAATTCATTGCACTCCATTCCACTTCACTCCACTCCACTCGAGTCTGTTCCATCCATTTCAACTCGAATCCATTCCATACACTCCACTCTATTCCACTCCACTCCAGTCCATTGCACTCCATTCCATTCCATTCCATTCAATTCCATTCCTTTCCATTGCATTCCATCGCATTGCATTCCAGTCCATTCCTATCCACTCCACTCCATTCCTCTCCATTTCATTCCATTCCAGTCCATTCCATTCCATCCCATTGCATTCCATTTCATTCCAATACACTCCACTCCACTTTATTCCATTCCATACCATCCCATTCCATTCTAATCCAATCCACACCACTCAACTCACCTCCCCTACACTCCACTACATAACGTTCCATTCCATCCCATTACATTACACTCCATTACACTCCACTCCACTGACCCCATTACACTCATCTCCACTCCACTCCAATTCTCTCCATTCCATTTAATTATATACCAATTCCCTCCATTCCAATCCACTCCATTCCACTCCCTTCCATTCCACTCCACCCCACTCCACTCCACTCCACTGCACTCCACTCCATTCCATTCCATTCCATTCCACACCAGTCCATTCCATTCAATCTGATTCCATTGCACTGCATTTCACTTCACTCCACTCCACTCCACTCAATTCCATTCCATCCAATTCATTTCAAATTCATTCCACTATACTCCTCTCTACTCCACTCCATTGCACTCCATTCCATTCCATTCCATTCCACTCCATTCGATTCCATTCCATTCCATTCCATTCCACTCCATTCCACACCACTCCACTCACCTCCCCTACATTCCACTACATATCGTTCCATTCCATCACATTCCATTCCCCTCAATTGCACTCCACTTCTCTGACCCCACTACCCACATCTCCACTCCATTCCAATTCACTCCATTCCATTCCATTCCATACCATTTCCCTCCATTCCATTGCATTCCATTCCATTCCATTCCATTCCATACCATTTTCCTCCATTCCATTGCATTCCATTCCCTTCCATTCCATTCCATTCCACACCATTCGAATTGCCTCCATTCCATTCCACACCAATCCACACCTTTCCATTCCATCCCATATACCATTTCCCTCCATTCCATTGCATTCCATTCCATTCCATTCCATACCATTTTCCTCCATTCCATTAAATTCCATTCCCTTCCATTCCATTCCATTCCACACCATTCGAATTGCCCCCATTCCAATCCACTCCATTCCACACCACTGCACTCACCTCCCTTACACTCCACTACATAACATTCCTTTCCATCCCATTCCATTACACTTCATTCCACTCCACTCCACTGACCCCACTACACTCATCTCCACTCCACTCCAACTCACTCCATTCCATTCCATTCCATACAATTTCCCTCCATTCCATTCCATTCTATTCCACTCCACTCTATTCCAATCCACTCCATGCCACTCCACTCCATTCCATTCCATTCCATTCCCCAGCATTCCATTCCATTCCATCTGATTCCATTGCTCTCCGTTCCACTGCACTCCACACCACTCCACATGATTCCATTTTATCCAATTCAATTTCAATCCATTCCACTCCACTCCACTCTATTCCATTCCACTCCACTCCACTCTATTCCATTCCACCCCACTCCATTGCACTCCATTCCATTCCATTCCCTTCCATTCCATTCTATCCCATTGCTTTCCATTCATTTCCATTCCATTACAATCCTTTCCTTTCCATTTCATGCCAAACCACTCCATTCCGTTGCATCCGATTCCATTGCAATCCATTCCACTTCATTGCACTGCACTCCACTCGATTCTATTCCATCCAATTCAATTCAAATCCATTCCACTCCTCTCCACTCTATTCCACTCAACTCCAATCCATTGCACTCCATTCCATTCCATTCCATTCCATTCCATTCCAACCCATTGCATTCCAGTCCGTTCCACTCCACTCCATTACATTCTATTATAGTCCATTCCATTCCATTCCATTCCATTCCATTCCATTCCATTCCATTCCATTCCATTCCATTCCATTCCATTCCATTCCATTCCATTCCATTCCACACCAATCCATTCCATTCCATCCGATTCCATTGCACTCCATTCCAATTCACTCCACTCCATTCCACTCGATGCCTTTCTATCCAATTCAATTCGAATCCATTCCACTCCAATCCAATCTATTCCACTCCACTCCAATCCATTCCATTCGATTCCATTCCATTCCATTCCATTCCTTTCCATTCCATCCCATTGCATTACAGTCCTTTCCACTTTAATCCTCTCCATTCATTCCATTCCATTCCATTTCATTCCATCCCATTGCATTCCAGTCCATTCCACTCCACTCCACTGCACTCCATTCAATTCAATTCCATCCCATTCCATTCCACTCCATTCCACACCACTCCTCTCACCTTCCTTATGATTCACTACATAACGTTCCATTCCATTCCATTCCATTACACTCCTTTCAATCCCACCACACTGAACCCACTACACTCATCTCCAATCCACTCCAACTAACTCCATTCCATTCCATTCTATACCATTTCCCTGCATTCCATTCCAATCCATTCCATTCCATCCCAATCCATTCCACTCCACTCCACTCAAGTGCACTCCACTCCCCTTCACTCCACTCCATCACATTCCATTCCATTCCATTCCATTCCATTCCAGTCCAGTCCATTCTATTACATCCCTTTGCATTCCAGTCCATTCTACTTCACTCGATTCCACTCAATTCCATTCCATTCCATCCCATTCCATTCCACTCCTTTCCAGACCACTCCAGTCATCTCCCATACACTCCACTACATAACGTTCCATTCCATCGAATCCCATTACACTCCATTCCATACTACTCCACTGACCCCACTACACTCATCTCCACTCCACTCCAATTCACTCCATTCCATTCAATTCCATAGTATTTCCCTCAATTCTATTCCATTCCATTCCATTGCATTCTACTCCACTCCATTCCACTCCACTCCACTCCACTCCATTCCACTACACTCCATTCTACTCTATTGCATTCCATTCCACACCTCTCCATTCCATTCCATTCGATTCCACTGCACTCCATTCCACTTCTCTCCAATCCACTCAATGCCATTCCATTCCCTCCAATTCATTTTGAATCCATTCCACTCCACTCCACTCGATTCCACTCCACTGTAATCTGTTGCACTCCATTCCATTCCATTTCATTCCATTCCATCCCATTGCATTCCATTCCATTCCCCTCCAATCCAATCCATTCCATATCATTCCATTCCATTCCATTTTATCCCAATGCATTCCAGTCCATTCCACCCCACTGCATTCCAGTCCATTCCACTGCAATCCATTCCATGCCTTTCCATTCCAGTGCATTCCTTTCCAACCCATGGCATTGCAGTCCATTCCACTCCACTACACTCCATTCCACTCCTTTCCATTCCTTTCCATCCCATTCCATTCCACTCCATTCCACACCTCTCCACTCACCTCCCCTACACTACACTACATAACGTTCCATTCCATCCCATTCCATTCCACTCCATTCCACTCCACTCCACTGACCCAACTACACTCATCTCCTCTCCACTCCAATTCACTCCATTCCATTCCATTCCATACCATTTCCCTGCATTCCATTCGAATCTAATCCATTGCATTCCATTCCATTCCATTCCATTCCACTATTTTCCATTCTATTCCATTGCATTCCATTCCATTCCAATCCACTCCACTCCATTCCATTCCATTCCATTCCATTCCATTCCATTCCATTCCATTCCATTCCATTCCATTCCATTCCATTCCAATCCATCCCATTTCATTCCAGTCCATTCCACTCCACTCCACTCCATTCCATTCCGTTTCTTCCCTTTCCATTCCACGCCACTCCACACAACTCCACTCTCCTCCCCTACACTCCCCTACACAATGTTCCACTCAGTACCGTTCCATTACACTCCATTCCACTCCAGTCAACTGACCCCACTGCACTCATCTCCACTCCACTCCAACTCACTCCATTCCATTACTTTCCATACCATTTCCCTCCACTCCATTACATTACATTCCTTTCCATTCCACTCCACTCTATTCCACTCCACTCTGCAACACTCCACTACACTCCGTTCCATTCCACTCAACTCCACTAAATTCCTTTCCATGCCTTTCCATTCCATTACACAGCAATCCATTCCATTCCATTGGATTCTATTGTACTCCACTTCACTTCACTCCACTCCAGTCCACTTGATTCCATTCCATCAAATTGAATTCAATTCAATTCCACTCCACTTGTCTCTACTCCACGCCACTCCATTGCACTCCATTCCATTCCATTCCATTCGATTCCATTCCATTCCATTCCATTCCATTCCATCCCATTGCATTCCAGTCCATTCCACTGCACTCCACTCCATTCCATTCCATTCCATTCCATTCCATTCCATCCCATTCCATTCCATTCCATCCCTTTGCATTCGGGTCCATTCCACCCCACTCCACTCCACTCCACTCCACTCCATTCCATTCCATCCCATTGCATTCCACACCACTCCACGAACCTGCCCTACACTCCACTACATAACGTTCCATATTATTCCATTCCCTTACACTCCATTCCACTCCACTCCACTGACCCCACTACAGTCATCTCCACTCCACTCAAATTCACTCCACTACATTCCATTCGATACCATTTCTCTCCATTCCATTCCATTCCATTCCATTCCATTCCATTCCATTCCATTCCATTCCATTCCATTGCATTCTATTCCATTCCATTCCATTCCATTCTCTTCCCTTCCATTCAAATCCATTCCATTTCATTCCATCCCATTCCATTCTACTCCATTCTTCACCACTCCATTCACCTCCCCTACACTCCAATACTTAACATTCCATTCACACCATTCCATTACTCTCCATTCCACTCCACTCAACTGTCCCCACTACACTCATCTCCAGTCCACTCCAATTCACTCCATTCCATTCCATTCCATATCATTTCCCTCCATTCCATTCCTTTCCACTCCTTTCCATTCCTTTCCATTTCATTCCATTCCATTTCC
>NW_026655781.1:0-6568 GCF_009828535.3 Hylobates moloch
AGAAGAAAGAAAGAAAGAAAGAAAGAAAGAAAGAAAGAAAGAAAGAAAGAAAGAAAGAAAGAAAGAAAGAAAGAAAAAGAAATGCAGACACCCGCGTCGCTTGGGGCCCGAGGCGCCGTCGGGGCTCTAGGTACCCGCAGCCTGAACTGTGCGATGTGGGCAGGAGAGGTGGTGGAGGCCGGCTTCAGCCACCGGGTTCCCCGCAGGTCTCTTTCAGCTGCTGTTTGGAACCAGAAAACCTCTTCTCAGGGGTGCTGGCTGCTCTCGCCGGCTCACCAAAGGCCGCGGCACCCACAGCGGAGCTAAGCTATCAAGAGAGGACAAGTGTGGCACCTAGTAAAGGCCAAGAGACCAGAGTTCCCGCCCTGGCTCAGCCACTGACCCATGTGGGGACTTGGGCAAATCTCCAGGCCGCTGGGCCCTCTGTGCCACGAGGAGGCTGGGTTGGAGGGCCTGGAAGAGTCTTCCCAGCGGTGCAGCTCTGCAGATCCTTTCTAATAGAGAACCACCTCTGAGAAGGTTTTCCCCTCTATAGGAAAAACAAGTCGAGTTGGAATGCAATTCCCACCAAAGAGCAGATGGGGAGGGGAGGGGACCCAGGGCGTGGTAACAGGGAGGGGTGAGGGGAGGCACCTGGTGGTGAAGTAGTTCACAGGCGGCTAAGCAGTGCACGGCAGGGCCCTGAGAAGACTCCCTATCCCTGAAGATCTGCACTTAGAAGGACTCCCAATTCACAAAGGTTCCTAGGTGCCATATTGAAAGATCTTGTTTCATTGTAGAGTCTTCACAGCAAGTTCCCTTAATACTTATATATACGATTTTATTTCTTTGGTTTTGTTGTTGCTGTTGTTGTTTTGTTTTGCTTGTTTGTTTTTGGAGACAGGGTCTCACTCCAGGTTGGAGTGCAGTGGCACCATCTCGGCTCACTGCAACCTCTGCCTCCCGGGTTCAAGCGATTCTCGTGCTTCAGCCTCCCCACCTCGGCCTCCCAAAGTGCTGAGATTACAGGTATGAGCCACCTCGTCCAGCCTATTTCTTTGTTTTGAGACAAGGTCTCGCTATATTGCCCAGGCTGGTCTGGAACTCCTTGCCTCAGGTGATCCTCCTGCTTCAGCCTCCCAACCTGCTGGGATTACAGATGGAAGCCACTGCATCTGGTTCATATATGTATATATATGAATTTGAGATGAGATCTCACTGTGTCGTCCAGGCTGATCTCGAGCTCCTGGGCTCAACCAGTGTTCCCACTTCAGCCTCTCAGCCTCTCAAGTAGCTGGGACTACAAGTGGGTGCCACTACACCTGGCTTCCCTTAATATATTTTATTCAACAATCCCATTCCACCCCTACCCCCCAAATCCACTCTTGTCTACACTTCCATTGATTTTTTTAGATGGAGGTCTCACTGTGTTGCCCAGGCTGGTCTCAAACTCCTGGCCTCAGGTGATCCTCCTGCCTTGGCCTCCCAAAGTGCTGGGATTACAGGCATGATTCTTTTTTTTTCCCCTGAGACAGAGTCTCACTCTGTCACCCAAGCTGGAGTGCAGTGGTACGATCTTGGCTCATTGCAACCTCTGCCTCCTGGGTTCAAGCAATTCTCTGTCTCAGCCTCCTGAGTAGCCGGGCTTAGAGGTGCCCATCACCACGCCCAGCTAATTTTTGTATTTTTAGTAGAGACGGGGTTTCGCCATGTTGGCCAGGCTGGTCTCGAACTCCTGACCTCAGGTGATCCACCTACCTTGGCCTCCCCAACTGCTGGGATTACAGGCGTGAGCCAAGCCACCGCATCCGGCCTACAGGCATGATTCTTTTTTTTTTCTTTTTTTTTTTGAGACGGAATCTCACACTGTCACCCAAGCTGGAGTGCTGTGGTGCCATCTCGGCTCACTGCAACTCAGCCTCTCAGGTTCAAGTGATTCTCCTCCCTGAGCCTCCTGAGTAGCTGGGATTACAGGCGGGTGCCACCACACCAGGCTAATTTTTGTATTTTTAGTAGAGGCGGGATTTCACCATGTTGGCCAGGCTGGTCTTGAACTCCTGACCTCAGGTGATCTGCCCACTTTGGCCTCCCAAAGTGCTGGGATTACAGGGGTTAGCCACCGCGCCCGGCCAGGCATGATTCTTAAAAGGAGGCTGGGTTGGCCCAAGGTACCCAAATGAAGACTTTGGGAACTGTGGGAGGGTGGGTGGAGTGGGTAGGCGGTGGGCCAGGGGACCAGGGTTTCATTTTTGTTGAACGATGAGGATTCCCCTAAGTCTTTTAGGGGTCTTGAACTGACAGGAACTGAAAACCTCTTTAAATAGCATTTGCCACACTTCATCCCATTTCTTATTTAATGTTTTCGTAACTTCTCTAGGCAGCCAAGCAGCTTAAGGGATTCTGGTTTGAGGTTCTCCTGTGTGGATGGGCTTTGCCTGTTTCTAGGTAGGGCCAGGGCAGAGGTCTAGAGTATCCTTCATTCCCCCAAGCCCTTGCACGCTGACCTGGGTGCTGCTGCTGGAGGTACCCTCAAGCCAACGGGCATTGAGCTTTGCTGCAGAGAAAGCAGCCTGCCTTGGGCTCCCTGAGTCCAGGGTGTGCCCAGGCATCCCTGGCTTTCTGTCACCTTTTCTTTCTTTTTTTTACCTTCCAAACTAGTCTTTCAGCCTCTCCTGGTTGGCCTTTGACTGGTGACAAGCAGACTGTCCTCACTCAGTCTCCCTCACCACCAAGACTGGCAGTGGTCTGGGTGGATGAGGCGGGTGGAATCACCTTTGACAGAGGACACTGAGGCTGGGAGCCCTCAGGTGACGTATGAAAAGGCATACCAGGAAATCAGTGACAGAGCCCAAAGCCTCTATCTTGTCCCTTCCTTCCAGCCTTACTCCCTACTCCATCTCATCTTCCTGCTGTTACTTATTAGTAGACATGCAATACATATACATGAAAGTTTCTGCTAAGGCAGGAGCCCACTGGGCCACAGGTCTTGCTCAGGCATGTCGCCGCACACAGGCAGGTGTTAAAGAGAAGATCTGGCTGTGGGGAGCCTCCATTGGTGGGTGGGCGGCTGGGGGGTGGGGAGGAGCAGGGAGCCATCTTTGGATCTCTGTCATGCAGTGATGTCATAGTCATGTTCTGTGAGTTCATGTTCTGACAACGACCAGTTTGTAGTTTAGCTTCAGGCCAAGTGCTTCAGCTCCATATAAGAGGTAGCTTTCTTGAGAGCAGAGATCGAAATATTTCCTATGCAAAGGATGGAAATACTTCCTGCGCGTAAGCGCAATCCTTTCATCATTCGAAGTATGTGGGGAGAAATAGATGGTCAATAGGCAGGGTTGGGGCAGTGGGGCAGGGAAGCATGGATCTTGAGGGTGGTATCTGGGGGCCAGTTTGGGTTGGGAGATGCTCTTATTTCTCTGGTTTGCCCTTGAAGCTGCTGCCTCTGGGAATGCCCTGGGTGTGCCCATGTGTGAGTACGTGTATACATGTGCTGCTTGTGAGTTGGCATGGGTTTGTGTGACCCTTGTCATCCATCCAAGGGCCCACCATCCTGGTTCTCCCACCAAGGTGCCTGCCAACTGTGCCGTGTCACTTGCCACTGTGGGCAGTTGCAGGGCAGTAGCTGGACCCCAACTTGCAACTCTGGTCTAGAAAGGCTTGGCAACCTTGAGAGGTTAGGGCGCTCTGGCAGAGGGGAGGTATTGGTCAGATCACTTGTGGAAACCCTGCTCCCCTCTAGGCCTTGTGGAGATGGGAAGAGGGAGTGGCTTGGGCAGGTCGGGCCCTGGGAAACTGGTTGTAGAAGGAGCAGGGAGCGGCTGTCTGTCTGGAGAAAAGGCCTGGCCTGCCATGAACTCTCTGAAGGGTGAGGGATTACCCTGTGTGGAGATGTTGACCTTAAGGCTCAGAGGTGGCTGGAGATGGAAGGAACTGTCATGAAGGAAGATGGTAAGCTCCCTATAAGTGGAGGTATGCAAGCAGAAGGCAGGCAACAACTCAGCTGGTTCTAACAGGACAGGGATGGATGAGGTGGCCTTAAGATCTCTGAACTCCTGAGTCTGTAGTGGGGACCTGGGTTAGTGACACAATACCTGCCTGCTCTTGTCAAAAGCAGCTCTATCTCTGCCTTTTTTTTTTTTTTTTTTTTTTCGGAGTCTTGCTCTGTCGCCCAGGCTGGAGTGCAGTAGCATGATCTTGGCTCACTGCAACCTCCACCTCCCAGGTTAAAGAGATTCTCCTGCCTCAGCTTCCCGAGTAGCTGGGACTACAGGCGTGCATCACCACACCCGGCTAATTTTTTTGTATTTTTATTAGAGACTGGGCTTCATCAGATTGGCCAGGCTGGTCTTGAACTTCTGACCTCGTGATTCGCCTGCCTCAGCCTCCCAAAGTACTGGAATTACAGGCATGAGCCACCGCGCTTGGCCTCTATCTTTGCCTTTTGATCTGGATTGGAACCTTGATGATGGGAGCCAACAGCACCAGCTGCAGGGGCTCAGGCTTGGCTGGGAGGCTCAGAGGAGTTGGTAAGAGGGGGGTAGGGGCGAAGAAGCAGGTGCCCTGTGAAGCCAGATCCTTTGCACACCTCAAACTCAGCCACGGTTTCTGGAAGCAGCATTTGGAAAATTCATGTTCTGGTGGGGCTTATTTCTGAATATAGGACTCATAAATAGCTGGATCTCTTGGCCTTTCAAGGAAAAGAAAAACCAAACTCATGACATCTCTTCCTTTGCATTATTTTCTCCAACTTTCAATCTTTAAACTGCTCTCTTTCTCACCCTTTCATTCTTTCCAGGCAAGGGCCCTCAGATACTTTCTTTCCAAATAGGGTTGATACTTGCATTTGAAATGGAATATTTCTTCCTTGCGTGGGACTGTCCTATGCAATGTAGGATATTTAGTACCCCTGGCCGTTCCTTCCTCTTATTGAATTCCAGCAACACCTGCCAGTCATCCAGGCACAGGCCCCACGAATTTCAGAACATGCCTTACAGAAGTGACACTGCGGCTCCTATACTTTGAAAAACATTGCCTGAATCCCCAAAGAAGTGGCTAGCTCAAGGCCATACCACCAGCCAGTGGCAAAGTGGAGATCAAGTCAAATCCCATTCATTCATTCATTCATTCATTCACTCACTCATTCATTCCCGAAGCTTTAATTCTTCGCTCTAGGGTGTGTCAGGAGAGCAGAGGGAATGAGGGCCTTGAACCGAGGCAGTGAAGAGGGTAAGAAGAAAAGTGTTATTCTTTGCCCACAAAACTACAATTTCTCACAAATTCTCTGCTCTTGCCAAATTTTGTTTTCCTCTTTTAGCCCGTCTGTTCCGCAATTTCGGGCGCAAATAAAGACTTTCTGGCATTTAGTGGGAAGAGCCTAGTCGAGCACGATCCGCAGAAGCGGAATCAGGTGCCTTTCGGGTGGGCAGCGAGATCCGAGGGCCAAATCCCGAGGTCTTGGCGAGGAAGCAGCTGCCCTCCGCCAGGCATCCAGGAGCGAGCTGCCGCCGCGTTTCTCTCGCGGCACCGCGGCCGAAGCGGGTAGAGGTGGTCTACCATCGGCCCTCCGTGGTGGGCCCAGGGGTGTTTCCCCGGGCAGGGGAGCTGACTGGAGGCCAGGGGTGCCGAGGCCGCGGTGCAGCGGGAGCAGAGGGCAGCGCAGCGGGGCTGGACTTCACTCTCCCACGCCAGAGGCCGAGGCCTCCGGGAATCGCAGGGCCACCTCTTCAAAGCCCTTGGCGATCCCAGCTCTGTTCGCCGAGGGGGCTGACGAGGTGGGCGGGGCGGGCAGGCTAGACTAGGTCTTTCCCTGTTTGGCCTCCGTAGCCGGCGCCGGCGGGTCGTTCTGTTTGAATGAATGATCCCAGCAGCCGCGCCCAATGGGCGTCCACGCCTGCTTAATATGCATGAGGCCCGCAGCCAATGGCCAGGCGAGGAGGCTGTTTTAAACGGCAGAGCCCGCTGGCCAATCAGGCGGCTCTCGTGGAGGCAGCTAGCGCGAGGCTGGGGATCGCTGAGCCGCGCGTCGTGCCCTGCGCTGCCCAGACTAGCGAACAATACAGGTACGTTTCGCACCGCCCGCTCCCGCCGCCTCCGCCGCCGCCGCCGCCGCTGCCGCCGCAGCGCCCGCACAACTTTCCGGCCCGCGCCGCCGCGAGCGCGCCCTGCCGCCGCCTCTCCCTAGCTCTACTCGCCGCTGCCTTCCCGCCCCCTCCGCCTTCCCTCCTGCTAGGCGGCCGGGAAGGAAGAAGCAATTCAGGTGTTTCAACTTTTCCAACGCGTTCCCCTAGCTCCCCGCTTTCGGGGGTCGGCCCCCTCGGCGGACGCCCGCCCGTGGCGGCTCCAGGGGCCGCAGCCGGGAACCCAGGGCCCCCGAGGCCAGATGTTCGGGCAGCTGCGGCTGCGGCTGCGGCTGCGGCGGCGGGGCGAGCAGAGGGGCGGCTGCGGGCTGCGGGCTCGGGGCTCGGGGCTCGGGCGACGCGCGTCCCGGCGCTGGGCGGCGGCAGCGGGAAGGGGGCCGGGAGCTCCCTGGCCCGTGACGGACTCCGCTGGGGGACGGGCGGCCGGTGCCCGCCGGGGGCTGCGCGGCTGG
>NW_026655782.1:0-6567 GCF_009828535.3 Hylobates moloch
GGTTATGGTAGTGATTTAAGGCCAAGAGATGCTAGACTCATGTATCAGGCAATTACAGTTCATAAGCAGTCACTTGACCAGTCATGTTTTAAGAGAGAGAGAGAGAGTGTGTGTGTGTGTGTGTGTGTGTGTGTGTGTGTGTGTGTGTGTGTGTATGTGTGTTTTATGTATACTTGGTTTCTGGACTCTGTTCTGTTCTATTGATCTCTTTATCTTTATCCCAGAATCACACTGTTATGATTTTTGTAGCTTTGTAATAATTCTTCAAACTGGGTTGTATTTTTCCTCTAAATTTATTCTTTTGTTTTTTTCAGAGTTACTGCACATTTCTGTGTCATCTACATGCCATGAAAGTCTTAAAATCAATTGTCAATTTCTACAAAATACCTGCTTGGATTTGGACTGTGATTGCATTATGTCATGAGAAAGAATGAACATCTTAACTATGATGAGTCTCTCAACCTGTGAATAAGGTATTTTCTTAGATCTTCTTTGATTTTTCTCAACAATACTTTTTAGTTATCATTGTACAGATATTTTGCATAGTGTCAGATATATTCCCAAGAATTTTATATTTTAATGCTATTATAAAGTATTATTTTTTAAATTTCAATTCCTAGCAGTTTATTTCTAACATATAGAATTACAATTGATTTTTATATATTGATCATGTATCCTGCAATGTGGCAAAACTCATTGGTGCCAGTAACGTAATTGGTTTCACTTGGTTTTCCACATAGATGATTATGTCTGTGAATAAAGATAGTTTTACCTATTTCTTTTCAGTCTAGATGCCTTTTGTTTTCCTCCATTTCTTCCTTCCTCCCTTCTTTCTTCCTTTTTTTCTTCCTTCCTTTCTTCCTTCTCCCAACTCCCTTTTAAAAAGTGATTACAGTGGCTCGAATTTGCAGTACAGTGTTGAATAGAAGTGGTAAGAGCTGACACATGCCTTCTCGATCTTAGGGGAAAGCATTCAGTCTTTCATCATTACATAGAATGTTAGCATTAGGTATTTTAAAGATGCACTTTGACATCTCGAGGAAATTCTCTTGTATCTCCAGTTTGCTGAGATTATTTTTTTAATGAAAAATGTTCAATTTTCTCAAATGCTTTTTCTGCATCTAATACATAATCATATGGTTTTTATGTTGTTAATATAATTATAAGATTAATTGATTTGGGGGAGAAGGTTAAGTTGATATTTAATTTAAAATAATTTTTAAATGTAGTTTTTTCTTGAATTTTTTAGTTTAAATCTTGTATTCTGTTTAAAATGCTCTAAACTTTGTCAATTCTTTTTTAAAGTTCTGGTGAAATATACATAACATAAAATGTAGCATTTTAACAATTTTTAACTCCGTAGTTCAGTGGCATTAAGTACATTCACAATGTCATACAACAATCACTACTATCCATTTCTAGAATTTTTTCATCATCCCTAATAGAAACTCTGTACCCATTAAATATCTTCCCATAATCCTTCTCTTCATCCCTAGTAACCTGTATTCTACTTTCTGTCTCTATGAATTTACCTATGCCAGGCATATTATATAAGTGAAATCATAAAACATTGGCTTTTTGTGTCTGGGTTATTTTATTTAGCATAATTTTTTCAAGGCTCATCTGTATCGTACAGCATGTATCAGTAGTTTATTTCCTCTTATTTGCAATTAATTTTCTATTGCAGAGAAATATTACATTTTATTTAACAGTTGATGGACATTTGTATTGTTTCCAGGTTTTAACTATTATGAATAATGTACTGTGGACACATACGTGGACATATGTTCCTCTTGAGTAAATACTCAAGTGGGAATCGAGGTCAAATGGTAACTGTGTTTAATCTCAAGGAACTGTCAGGCTGTTATTCAACACAGCTGTACAATTTTACATTTCCACCAGCAGTGTATGAGGGTTCCAATTTCTCCACATCTTTTCCAGTATTTATTTTTTATCTTTTTTATTATAGGCATTCTAGTGGTGTGAAGTGGTACCTCACTGTGGTTTTGATTTGCTTTTCCCTTTGATGTTGACCATCCTTTCATGTGGTTACTGGCCATTGTCTATGTTCTTAGATGAAAAACCTGGTCATTATCCTTTGACCATGTTTTAATTGATTGCCTTTTTGTTGTTGATTTGTAAGAGTTCTTTATATATTCTGAACAAGAATGTATTTTTTTACACTTTTTTCATAAACTTTGTTCTAAATCTTGTATTCTTTATTGTTTCTGTGTTTTAAAATTTTGTTTTATCAGCCTTTCTCAAGAATTTACCATATATATTAGTATCATATTTCTGTATTCCAATCTTGTTTTCATGATTTGCTTCCTTGCCCCAAAGAAAAAAATATATTCTCATTACCCAAATAATTTCCCACTTTACTCACACCCACTATTTTTCTATAATCCACATTCTCTCCTGGGGCAAAAGATTGAGAAGATTTATCTTACTGAGGGAACTTCCTTATATTGTTCAGGAATAGCTTTAATGAATTTTACATACTTGGAGACATCAGGAGAAAGCATGTGTGTCACTGCTTTCCTCAGGAGCACTGGCTCACATGCTTTGAAAGGTTTTAGTAGATCTTCAATAAATGACGTAAGATACTAACACCTGCCATGTCATTAAGCATCACATTTACTTATCAAGAAGAAAATAAATTTAGAATTTACCTGTCAAAATCTACTACAAAGATGGCACGTATTTGACTAAAACTGCAGTTTGTCCCTGTTGACATAACTATAGACCCTGCCTTTCTCATTTGTTTTCCCTTTTTTTTTTATTATTATACTTTAAGTTTTAGGGTACATGTGCACAACGTGCAGGTTTGTTACATATGTATACATGCGCCATGTTGGTGTGCTGCACCTATTAACTCGTCATTTACATTAGGTGTATCTCCTAATGCTATCCCTCCCCCACCCCCCCACCCCACAACAGGTCCCAGTGTGTGATGTTCCCCTTCCTGTGTCCAAGTGTTCTCATTGTTCAATTCCCACCTATAAGTGAGAACATGCAGTGTTTGGTTTTTTGCCCTTGCGATAGTTTGCTGAGAATGATGGTTTCCAGCTTCGTCCACGTCCCTACAAAGGACATGAACTCATCATTTTTTATGGCTGCATGGTATTCCATGGTGTATATGTGCCACATTTTCTTAATCCATTCTATCATTGATGGACGTTTGGGTTGGATCCAAGTCTTTGATATCGTGAATAGTGCCGCAATAAACATACATATGCATATGTCTTTATAGCAGCATGATTTGTAATCCTTTGGGTATATACCCAGTAATGGGATGGCTGGGTCGAATGGTATTTCTAGTTCTAGATCCCCGGGGAGTCACCACACTGACTTCCACAATGGTTGAACTAGTTTAAAGTCCCACCAACAGTGTAAAAGTGTTCCTATTTCTCCACATCCTCTCCAGCACCTGTTGTTTCCTGACTTTTTAATGATCGCCATTCTAACTGGTGTGAGATGGTATCTCATTGTGGTTTTGATTTGCGTTTCTCTGATGGCCAGTGATGATGAGCATTTTTTCATGTGTTTTTTGGCTGCATAAATGTCTTCTTTTGAGAAGTGTCTGTTCATATCCTTTGCCCACTTTTTGATGGGGTTGTTTTTTTTTTTCTTGTAAATTTGTTTGAGTTCTTTGTAGATTCTGGATATTAGCCCTTTGTCAGATGAGTAGATTGCAAAAATTTTCTCCCATTCTATAGGTTGCCTGTTCACTCTGATGGTGGTTTCTTTTGCTGTGCAGAAGCTCTTTAGTTTAATTAGATCCCATTTGTCAATTTTGGCTTTTGTTGCCATTGCTTTTGGTGTTTTAGACATGAAGTCCTTGCCCACGCCTATGTCCTGAATGGTATTGCCTAGGTTTTCTTGTAGGATTTTAATGGTTTTAGGTCTAACATATAAGTCTTTAATCCATCTTGAATTAATTTTTGTATAAGGTGTAAGGAAGGGATCCAGTTTCAGCTTTCTACATATGGCTAGCCAGTTTTCCCAGCACCATTTATTAAATAGGGAATCCTTTCCCCATTGCTTGTTTTTGTCAGGTTTGTCAAAGGTCAGATGGTTGTAGATATGCGGCATTATTTCTGAGGGCTCTGTTCTGTTCCATTGGTCTATATCTCTGTTTTGGTACCAGTACCATGCTGTTTTGGTTACTGTAGCCTTGTAGTATAGTTTGAAGTCAGGTGGCGTGATGCCTGCAGCTTTGTTCTTTTGGCTTAGAATTGACTTGGCAATGTGGGCTCTTTTTTGGTTCCATATGAACTTTAAGGTAGTTTTTTCCAATTCAGTGAAGAAAGTCATTGGTAGCTTGATGGGGATGGCATTGAATCTATAAATTACCTTGGGCAGTATGGCCATTTTCACAATATTGATTCTTCCTACCCATGAGCATGGAATGTTCTTCCATTTGTTTGTATCCTCTTTTATTTCATTGAGCAGTGTTTGTAGTTCTCCTTGAAGAGGTCCTTCACATCCCTTGTAAGTTGGATTCCTAGATATTTTATTCTCTTTGAAGCAATTGTGAATGGGAGTTCACTCATGATTTGGCTCTCTGTTTGTCTGTTATTGGTGTATAAGAATGCTTGTGATTTTTGCACATTGATTTTGTATCCTGAGACTTTGCTGAAGTTGCTTATCAGCTTAAGGAGATTTTGGGCTGAGACGATGGGGTTTTCTAGATATACAATCATGTCATCTGCAAACAAGGACAATTTGACTTCCCCTTTCCTAATTGAATACACTTTATTTCCTTCTCCTGCCTGATTGCCCTGGCCAGAACTTCCAGCACTATGTTAAATAGGAGTGGTGAGAGAGGGCATCCGTGTCTTGTGCCAGTTTTCAAAGGGAGTGCTTCCAGTTTTTGCCCATTCAGTATGATATTGGCTGTGGGTTTGTCATAGATAGCTCTTATTATTTTGAGATATGTCCCATCAATACCTAATTTATTCAGAGTTTTTAGCATGAAGTGTTGTTGAATTTTGTCAAAGGCCTTTTCTGCATCTATTGAGATAATCATGTGTTTTTTGTCTTTGGCTCTGTTTATATGCTGGATTATGTTTATTGATTTTCGTATGTTGAACCAGCCTTGCATCCCAGGGATGAAGCCCACTTGATCATGGTGGATAAGCTTTTTGATGTGTTGCTGGATTCGGTTTGCCAGTATTTTATTGAGGATTTTTGCATCAATGTTCATCAAGAATATTGGTCTAAAATTCTCTTTTTTTGTTGTGTCTCTGCCAGGCTTTGGTATCAGGATGATGCTGGCCTCATAAAATGAGTTAGTGAGGATTCCCTCTTTTTCTATTGATTGGAATAATTTCAGAAGGAATGGTACCAGCTCCTCCTTGTACCTCTGGTAGAATTTGGCTGTGAGTCCGTCTGGTCCTGGACTTTTTTTGGTTGGTAAGCTATTAATTATTTTCTCAATTTCAGAGCCTGTTATTGGTTTGTTCAGAGATTCAACTTCCTGGTTTAATCTTGGGAGAGTGTATGTGTCGAGGAATTTATCCATTTCTTCTAGATTTTCTAGTTTATTTGCAGAGAGGTGTTTATAGTATTCTCTGATGGTAGTTTGTATTTCTGTGCGATCGGTGGTGATATCCCCTTTGTCATTTTTTATTGTGTCTATTTGATTCTTCTCTCTTTTCTTCTTTATTAGTCTTGCTACCGGTCTATCAATTTTGTTTTTTTCAAAAAACCAGCCCCTGGCTTCATTGATTTATTGAAGAGTTTTTGTGTCTCTATCTCCTTCAGTTCTGCTCTGATCTTAGTTATTTCTTGCCTTCTGCTAGCTTTTGAATGTGTTTGTTCTTGCTTCTCTAGTTCTTTTAATTGTGATGTTAGGGTATCAAGTTTAGATCTTTCCTGCTTTCTCTTGTGGGCATTTAGTGCTATAAATTTCCCTCTACAGACTGCTTTGAATGTGTCCCAGAGATTTTGGTACGTTGTGTCTTTGTTCTCATTGGTTTCAGAGAACATCTTTATTTCTGTCTTCATTTTGTTATGTACCCAGTAGTCATTCAGGAGCAGGTTCTTCAGTTTCCATGTAGTTGAGCGGTTTTGGGTGAGTTTCTTAATCTTGAGTTCTAATTTGATTGCACTGTGGTCTGAGAGACAGTTTGTTATAATTTGTGTTCTTTTACATTTGCTGAGGAGTGTTTTACTTCCAACTATGTGGTCAGTTTTGGAATAGGTGTGGTGTGGTGCTGAAAAGAATGTATATTCTGTTGATTTGGGGTGGAGAGTTCTGTAGATGTCTATTAGGTCTGCTTGGTGCAGAGCTGAGTTCAATTCCTGGATATCCTTGTTAACTTTCTGTCTCATTGATCTGTCTAATGTTAACAATGGGGTGTTAAAGTCTCCCATTATTATTGTGTGGGAGTCTAAGTCTCTTTGTAGGTCACTAAGGACTTGCTTTATGAATCTGGGTGCTCCTGTATTGGGTGCATATATATTTAGGATAGTTAGTTCTTCTTGTTGAATTGATCCCTTTATCATTATGTAGTGGCCTTCTTTGTCTCTTTTGATCTTTGTTGGTTTAAAGTCTGTTTT
>NW_026655783.1:0-6567 GCF_009828535.3 Hylobates moloch
TACAGAAGGGGTTTTGCCATGTTGGCCAGGCTGGTCTTGAACTCCTGACCTCAAGTGATCTGCCCGCCTCGGCCTCCCAAAGTGCTGGGATTACAGGCATGAGCCACCGTGCCTGGCCTGGTTTTCCTTCTGATAAACACAGAATGTCTTTAGATAGGTTAAGACATTAAATATAGTTACAGATCGAAATGGACCATCCAATACATTTAAGATGACTTCATTTTTTGTTCATATTCTCAGTTTATTTTCAAGTCTCAGTTCTGAAGGAATAAGTGTGTGTGTGTGTGTGTGTGTGTGTGTGTGAGAGAGAGAGAGAGAGAGAGAGAGAGAGATATTAAATTCTCAGTTTCCTAAGCACTTGGGGGAAAACTTCACTCTCCCTCCTAGATGTGTGGACCACTTCCAGATTATATAATTACCTCATGCCTTTCTCAGCCATTTTTGCTTTCAACTGCTTTTGTTCGGTTCCAGTCCTAAACTGTTGAGTAATTTTGCTGTGCTCTGTGAGACAGCTGACACATTTTAGTTGTATACGAAATGATTCTCATATTCATTTGTAGTTGTGGAGTTGTTAGGCAATTTATGATCCTTTCGAATGTAAGATATAATAAAAATGGAGGTCATTATCATTATGAGAATCATTCTTCCTTTTCTGAATGGCTCATGGTACTCTGATTTTGTAAGCAATGCCTATAACCTTCTCTCTAACCACAAAGTCAACTGTCCATCATCGTGTCTCAGTTCTTCTCACTGTGTGGAACAAATGCCTCTGATGTTTACCTTGATAAACAGAATGGAGATCTAGAAGGCATTATTGTGTTTGCACTATTACACACGTTTAGTCAGGCGCAAATATGAAATAGGTACATGTTCAGGAAAGGTTACTTTTTTAAATCAACTGCTCGCCTAGCTATGGGAGAGAAGACAAAATCATCTAACATGGAAAGTTGTCCTTATTTATAATTGAATGACCCCACTAAGTTACACTAATGTAAAGGAGATGAACATCTACTGTCTAGGAGAGAGAAAAAGGGGAATAAGTGTGCTTCTTATGATGTAGCCAAGATTGCCTTAACCTGAGCTGATAATAGGGTGGAAGAAATACCTTTGCAAGAAAGCTTACATAGTTTTAGAAGAACAAGGACAAAAATACTTGAAGGATGTTGTCTTCAATCAAGTCCTGCAGTTAGCGGAAGGGAACAGTGGATCCCAAACATAATACCTTATGGAAAGAAAATAGGCCTAGTTTGGTGAGCCTGGTGCAACATGAGAGTCCTTAGAATTGGGGCAAGCTATTTTGAGCAGAGTCTTCGGTTGATGCAGAAGAATTTACATTCAGATCTTAGTATTTAGACATGCCGAATTGGTGTTTGTGCTTCCTGAAATGGTAACTAAGTCATACCCTATTAATCAGTCCAGATCAGGTGTTCAGTGGACTTCATGTGGCACCGAGACAATTGCTCCGTGCATGGATCAAAATCTACTTCTCTTTTTGCAATTTGGAAGAAGACAGACGCTCCTCTTTTTAGAAGCTGCGAAGGGGTCATATAGAGAAGATTTAAGAGAAAAATGTATAAAATATCTTGCTAATTGGTCTTGTGAAATTGAGCTACCATTTGAGTGAGAGAGAAGGGAGAAATGGGAGGAAGATGAATGGAGAAATGGACAGAAGAGAGGGGCAGAGAGAGAAAGAGAAAGAGAGAGAAAGAAAGGCAGAGAGAGAGAAAGGAGGGGGAGGAGAGAGAGAGACTTCTATGTGTTCTAAGAGGGCGAAGAAAGTTATTCCATGATTACAAATACGTAATTACAGAATCGCCTACTTTTTAGATAGTTGCTCCATTAGTTTTAAGAACCTTAACATAATTTGATTAAAATTACCTAAATTAGTGTCTCTCTCTAACGTCATTCTTTGGGCTTAAAATGGCACCACCATGTTAAGTTAAACCTTTCAAAATTATGCAAAGGTCTATTTTTTTCTACTCTCCCATTTTCTCTAACATCAACTGAGTCAACTGCTATATAGTATTTCTTACCTAATAGATAACATGCAATATCTAACAGTTATGGGTGGAAGCCTAATTTTTGCGGTTGTCAACTCATGCTTACACTTCTGTCTTTACTTATGTAATTAGTGATGGGCATTGAGATGAAAATCATCTGGGTGTTAAAATTGCCGCCATCGGCAGACGCCCCAAATACCCGCAGAATTTCATCAATTTAGGAATTTTATCATCCAGAGCTTTAAGGTTCAAAACAATCCAATTATGACCCAGGCATGACTCAGCTCCCAAATGCTAACTCTAACCAATCTCTCCTATCAAATGTCTTTGAAAAAAATCCAACCAGAGGACAAAGTTATATAGAGCGATGAAAATGTCAGAGATTTACTGGAAGCTGTGACTTATACACCATCTCCTCTTGCTTTATTAGACTCTAAATAACTTGGTAAGTATGGAATCAAAGGAGAAAAGAAAATACGCCAGCAAGGTGATGGTTGAATACATCCATCCCCAATAAAAACAGACTTACCAAGCTAACTTAAATCTCTAGTTCATATAGTTCTAAAATGGAAATTTTCACAGGACTATCTGGTAAAACACTAAAATTGGGCTCTTCATCTTTCATGTTTTGAAAATGTGCAATTTGTGAGGAAGTGCTCCCTTTATTGGTATATGGTACCATCAGATGTAGCTAAGCGTTCTGCTTGCTTTGAAATCTAAAGATTTCTACTATATGTGAATGACTTTACAATTTTCTAATTTATTTCCATTTGTACTGATCGTATAACATATATCTCTGCCTTAAATTTTTAGAAAATATAAATATTTCTTAAAAACTACTGGAATCTATTGACTCTCCATTGGAAAACCTTTCACTGAGGAATATATGATCTTCCAGAATTTATTACCTAACATACAGTTTTTTATTAATCTTAGAGTCTTATCAGTAATCTACAGTTTTCCAAATACTTATTGAACTTTCTTCTAAATCTGTGAAGATTCTATATATATAGAATCTCATGTATAGAATACCTATATATTTTATACCTATATATAGAAAATTTTCCTTGCAAAATTGACTTGTAATTTACCGGCAATAATTTATATAATAGTTTAATAAGGTAATGGTTCAAAATGTATAATATCTAGATGTATGTTGTTTATATATAAATATCTTAGATGCTTAACATATTATTATATTAAAATAATGTTATGTTTATATATAAATACAAAACCTATCACAGTTTCTCAGTAAGATTACGCAAAAGTAAAGAAGGTATTTTTTTTTTAACATCTGTTATTCCACATCTTAGTCCATTTGAGGATTTTCTTTGCCATAGTAAGCCACTGAATCTCAAATAAATTGTTTAAATGCACAAAGATTGAAGCTCTGCACAGTCACTCCTAATGTGTCACTATTTCTTCATTTTCCATTTTAATCTAGGAGCATTTGTTTAGGTTTATTAACTTTGAAACCGCTACAGCAAAAGAAACGTAATTTGCCATAAGTAACTATTGAACACAGTGATACCTTCAACACCAAGAATTATCTGCTACTCCAAATAGTTTATTAATGAAATTCTGATCATGTCCTTTACACGATCATTACAAACAAATTTTATTTTAAAATCCAATTCCACATCATTTAGAAATAAACTTTGGAGAGGCTAATCTTTAAAATGAATAGAAAAATAACACTTAAGCACTCTAGCAATGGGGGAAAAGGGACAGAAAAGCGTGGATTCAGTGTACAGCCTCCTTAAGCAGGTATTTTCTTAGGATTTCCCTCCTGCAGATCCCATAAGCCTAAATTCAGACAAATTCTGTTTATTTAAACAAGAAAACTGCAAGACATGCTTGCTTAAAATATTTAAAGATAAATTTAAAAAGCCCTTCATTGGCTGGGCGATGGGGCATGCCTGTAATCCCAACACTTTGGGAGGTCCAGGCGGCAGATTACTTGAGGTCAGGAGTTCGAGACCAGCCTGGCCAACATGGGAAAACTCAGTCTCTACTGAAAATACAAAAATTGGCCAGGCATGGTGGTGTGCACCTGTTATCTTAGCTACTCGGGAGGCTGAGGCTTAGAGCTTGAACTGCAGAAGTGGAGGTGACAGTGAGCTGAGATCGTACCATTGCACTCCAGCCTGGGTAACAGAGAAAGACTCCTTCTCAAAAACAAAGATATATATATATATACAAATTTTTAAAAACTCTTCATTATTTGGTGTGCAAAAATAGTTTTCCCCTTCATTTGGGACCAAAGTGACTAATAGTGACTGTTTTCTCCTTTCTTTTTTGGAATAAAGATAGAAAGTTAATTTTAGGACACAAGCTGAAAAAATCTCACAGTTGGATTTTTCTATGAAAAAGTTGTCTTGCATAGCAAATCACAAGCATAAATGGCTAAATATTTTCACATATTAATAAGCTGTTAGCTTGTAGAGTGAGAATTTTGTCCATTGACTGATTGGCAATTTTAGTCAAATATTGTTACAGTAAAAGAATCTTCATTCAGCTCCCCTGTATAGAGTCTTTATAATTTATTTGTTAATATTATTTAACCATTTTTGTATGGGGTCCTTTAAGTTTTCTTATTGATTTTTGCTTTTTTCATCCTAGGATTTAGATACATAGGATCATTTTTTAGTGTTATGCATTGAACATAATATCTGAGAAGTTTTTTTTCACTTCTTTTTGTTTAAGAATTCTTTTAGAGCAAAAAAATGTGTAATCCTGATGTTTTGAAATCAATCTATATTCTCCTTTGTGGATTATTTATTTTTTTAATGACTTAAGACATCTCTTCCTAACCTAAGGACATACATAGCTTGTAATGGATGTTGTACTACAAACCTTACAATTTTGCATAAAAAAAGCATGATGAAGAGTACATGACATGCCAGAGATGGAATATTGTGTTGGGATGTAAGGAAATGACTCACTCAAGGGATATTTGGGCACAGAAAGTGAAGAGAGAGGACAAATATATCTGCAGAGAGCATAGTCAAAGCAGAGAAAACATCAAGTACCAAAATCCTAACCACAAGGAAAGAAGTATACGAGGTGATGGATATGTTAATCAACTTGATTTAATCATTTGACATTGGATACATAGATCAAAACATCTCAGTGCACACCGGAAACATATACCATTTTTATGTGTCAACCAAAAAACAAATATTTTGAAAATTCATCATAGACTAAGGAAAACGAAAACAACGTTCTGAGGCAGGATTATATAGAAGTTCAATGTGGTTCGAGGGGAGGAGGCAGGAGTAATCTTGATAAAAGGTGTCAGAGAAAAAATGGCGATGAGACCTCGTGGGCATTTTAGAGGGCCATGGTAAGTGCTTAACTTCTACTCTAAGGAAGGAAAGCCATTTAGGGGTTGAGAGTTACATTGTGCCCTTATCTCTCTAGGCATGTCCATCTTTTGAAATTTATTTCAGCAATAAGGCGTAAATAAGATTTAGTCACTGATTTTACTTCTCTCCTGATTGTAGGTCTATTGAAGGTTTCTATTTCTTCTTGAGTAATTTCACTACTTTCCAAGTATCCATTTCATCTATTTTCATATTTATCAGTATAAAATTAGTTATTGCAACATGATTTTTAAAAACTTCATAGTATGTCTTGGTTTTCTCTTCTAATGCGTACATTTTTGCATCATCAGTCCATTTTTCTTCCCTCATATCTAATTCTTCTGAACAAATGGCATTTTTCATGTATATCTCTTTATGTGTGGTGTAGTTGATGTTTTCCATGTATTTTTATTTCACTTTAATTAAATCAGGCTCTCAGGTTTGTTACTCATTTTTGTTTGCTTTTATTTCTTCTCTTTACTCTTCTTAACTTCTTTTTCAGAGATCGACTTCTTAAGTTGTGCATTTACATCACTGATTTTTTAGACCTTCTTATCTTTTTTCTATTTTCTCCATGTATATGAAACAAGTTTTAATTTTTAAACTTTCATTTTCATTTCTTATGTGACCCATTTTATTCTGAAATTATAGTTTAAAATTCCAGACAGATATTTATTTAGTTATTATCTCATTAATTCATTTAAATTTATATTTATTTCTAATGCGATGACATTCTATCTTTCAAAATATAATCTGTAATATACCTGTATCCAGGTGTTGGTTGAGACTTAACTTGTGGCCTAATTTATGTGAATTTTAAAAATTCTGTCTCTCTGCTTGTAAAGGATTCTGATTGTAGTTTTATACTTATCAATTAGATCAACATTGTTAACTTTGCTGTTCATTTAAAAAAATATTTTCCGATTGTTCTTTCCATAAATGAGAGACCATAATGATTTTGCTTTTGTCTCCGTGTTTTGTAGCTATATGCATGTAAACTGGAGACAGGGAGATGTTTAGGTTTTAATTGAAGTCTTAGGTCCAGAATAAATTAAAATTGCATGTAAATTTGGATTCCATATACAACACCATTTTATATCATTACACAGTAAGCTTTTTCTCTAAAAGTTATTCATCTGATATTAATGTAGTTACACTACTTTTTCTTTGGTTACTTATTGTTCACCTTTTTTTTTTTTTTT
>NW_026655784.1:0-6564 GCF_009828535.3 Hylobates moloch
AGGCGGAGGTCTCAGTGAGCCAAGATCGCGCCACTGCACTCCAGCCTAGGTAACAGACCGAGACTCCATCAAACAGACAAACAAATAAATGGGATCATATGGTCCAAACCCAGGATGCCTTTGTATCCTCCCACAGACTGAGTATGCCCTCTACCTGGAAGGTTCCTACTTATCCACCTGGCAAAACCAAGGCCTCCCACAAATCTCAAGTGTCATTTCAACACAGAAGCATTTCTCAGCTCCCTTGGCCAAATTTTACCATCTCAGGCCTTCCGTTCTCACAGCATCTTGTTCATGTCACTTTTGTAAATGCTCCATGTGGTTATAGGTGTATGTCTCTCCTCTAACTCCCAGATGTGAGTAAGACTCTTGTGTGTAAGACTCTTCTCACTATTATCTTACTTACAAATTCAAAAGAGTTCTCTTCCATGAGAAGAGGCAATGTCATATTTGGTTTTGGCCCACTGTGTCCACACAGGGCTTTACCCATGATGGTGGGTGCTTCTCCTGTGAGTCAATGAAACGTGTGGGCTTCGTAGTTCTGTTGAAGAATGGAGAGAACAGAGCATTTTACACAAGAAACCCTCTGCTTGGTAGAAAGAAAGAAAGTACCACCTATTGTGTCTTCCCTCTAATGGTCCTTGGAAGTAGCAGTGCAGATTATGTAATGAAAAGCTTCATTTTAAAAGCCAGCAACCTCCTTAGCTAGTATAGAGAGGAGGTTGAAGAGTGCAGTCATGCTACCATAGCCATTCTCTTTGTATCCTGATAGTTGGATCCTCAGGGTCTTGCTCCTTTCTGATCTCAATGTTCTGTGAGCCAAAAATCATAGCATGTGGGAAGCTGACACCCAGATCATTCGGCACTGCGCACCCCAGCCCTTCAGTACAGAGAGGGAATTATTTCAGTTGTTCCTAACTTTGGGTCACCAGGTACTTCTAGGTACATTTGCTTTTATTACATTTCAATATCCTTTTTTTGTCTGTTTTTTTTTTTTTTTTTTGGAGATGGCGTCTCACTCTGTCACCCAGGCCGGAGTGCAGTGGCGTAATCTCGGCTCACTGCAACCTCTGCCTCCTAGGTTCAAGAAATTCTCCTGCCTCAGCCTCCAGAGTAGCTGGGATTACAGGTGTGCACCACCACACCGAGCTAATTTTTGTATTATTAGTAGAGATGGGGTTTCACCATGTTGGCCAGGCTGGTCTCAAACTCCTGACCTCAAGTAATCTGCCTACCTCGGCCTCCCAAAGTGCTGGGATTACATGCGTGAGCCACTGCGCCCAGCCACTACATCTCTGTCATGAGTATTGTAGTTGGTATTTTAGTTGCCCTGTGAATTGTCAAGCCTTTGTAATATTTCCATGTGGCTTTGAAAAACGGTTGTGGAGGAGATGTGCAAGTTCTAGTTCTACTTCTCACATCCTACCTTTTAGAGATGGTGGGAACAGTCTGTATTTGCCATAGAACATTCTTTTGCCCAACATTCATGGCAAAAGGGGCCTCCATACTTTCAGCCCCAAACTTGCATCTCACTAGCTCTTGGCCTGTAGGGAAATGAACTGGACAACTCACTACATGCCTTTAACTATGCTCTTCTATGTACCTGGAGTGTCACCTCACACCTGCTCATTTGTCACTGTTCTAAATCCAATTCGTTTCTCAAAGTCTAGTTCCTCTGCTGGCACGGAGTAGACCAGCTCAAGATCTGTGCCATGGAGGGCTGCTCACACCAAGACCACTGTGAAGTCGTGAAGGCTACTGTTGCCTCCCTCAGGGGTAGAGAACTTTTGAAACTCAATGGTAATTAACATTTATCTGACTAGATGTTTCCAGCATCTGCATGATAGGAACAAAACTATACCTCACTTGTATCTCCCCATGGTCCCTGGCACATAGCAAGTATTCAATAAATGTTTATTGGATTAACTGGATGAATACAGTCCCCTGCACTTAAATGAATACTAGTTTGTGATTATACACAACATGAAAGTATGTTTATACATATATCTTACTAGCTCCTAAGTGCAATTTAAATATTACCTTATTAAAATGAAACAAATTCAAAAGAGTAAGATAATAGTGAGAAGAGTCTTACACACAAAATCTTGTTATATTATTAGGAAAGTAACAGTAGTTTCAAATAAAATAGCACATAAATAACCCATCCAGTGGGTATGGAACAGAAAGGCTGTAAACCCAGGTGTATTAGTCCATTTTCACACTGCTGATAAAGACATACCCAAGACTGAGAAGAAAAATAGGTTTAATTGGATTTATAGTTGCACATGGCTGGGGAAGTCTCTGAATCATGGCGGGAGACAAAAGGCACTTGTTACATGGCAGAAGCAAGTGAAAATGAGGAAGAAGCAAAAGCAAAAACCCCTGATAAACCCATCAGATCTCGTGAGACTTATTAACTATCATGAGAATAGCACAGGAAAGATCAGCCCCCATGATTCAATTACCTTCCCCTGGGTCCCTCCCACAACACTTGAGAATTCTGGGAGATACAATTCAAGTTGAGACTCGGATGCGGACACAGCCAAACCATATCATTCCGCCCCTAGCCCCTCCAAAGCTCATGTCCTCACATTTCAAAACCAGTCGTGCCTTCCCAATAGTCTCCCAAAGTCTTAACTTATTTCCCCATTAACCCAAAAGTCCACAGTCCAAAGTCTCATCGGAGACCAAGGCAAGTCCCTTCTGCCTATGAGCTTGTAAAATCAAAAGCAAGCTAGTTACTTCCTAGATACAATGGGGGTACAGGTATTGGGTAAATACAGCCATTCCAAATGGGAGAAATTGGCCAAAACAAAGGGGTTACAGGGCCCATGCAAGTCTGAAATCCAGTGGGGCAGTCAAATTTTAAGTCTTCAAAATGATTTCTTGGACTCCAGGTCTCCCGTCCAGGTCATGCTGATGCAAGAGGTGGGTTCCCGTGGTCTTGGGCTGCTCCGCCCCATGGCTTTGCAGGGTACAGTCTCCCTCCCAGCTGCTTTCACAGGCTGGCATTTTGTCTGCGGCTATTACACGTGCTGGTGTTTAATGTTCATGGCTATTTCAGGTGCACGGTGCAAATTGTCAGCGGATCTACCATTCTGGGGTCTGGAGGACAGTGGCCCTCTTCTCATAGCTCCACTAGGTGGTGTCCCAGTAGGGACTCTGTGTGGGGGCTCTTACCCCACATTTCCCTTCCACACTGCCCTAGCAGAGGTTCTCCATGAGGGCCCCACCCCCGCAGCAAATTTTGCCTGGGCATCCAGGTGTTTCCATACATCTTCTGAAATCTAGGCAAAGGTTCCCAAACCTCAATTCTTGACTTCTGTGCACTGGTAGGCTCAACATCTCATGGAAGCTGCCAAGGCTTGGGGCTTCCACTCTGAAGCCACAGCCCAAGCTGTACGTTGGCCCTTTTCAGCCATGGCTGGAGCAGTTGGGACACAGGGCACCAAGTCCCTATGCGGCATACAGCATGGGGACCCTGGGTCTGGCCCATGAAACCACTTTTCCTCCTGGGTCTGTGATGGGAGGGGCTGCCATGAAGGTCTCTGACATGGCCTGAAGACATTTTCCCCATGGTCTTGGGGATTAACCTTGGGCTCCTTGCTACTTAGGCAAATTTCTGCAGCCGGCTTAAATTTCTCCCCAGAAAATGGGTTTTTCTTTTCTATCACATAGTCAGGCTGAAAGTTTTCCAAACTTTTACGCTCTGCTTCCCTTATAAAACTAAATGCCTTTAACAGAACCCAAGTCACCTCTTGAATGCTTCGCTGCTTAGAAATTTCTTCTGCCAAATACCCTAAATCATCTTTCTCAAGTTCAAAGTTCCACGTATTTCTAGGGCAGGGGCAAAATGCTGCCAGTCTCTTTGCTAAAACATAACAAGAGTCACCTTTCCTCCAGTTCCCAACAAGTTCCTCATCTCCATCTGAGACCACCTCAGCATGGACCTTATTGTCCATATTTCTATCAGCACTTTGGGCAAAGCCATTCGACAAGTCTCTAGGGGTTTCCAAACTTTCCCACATTTTCTGTCTTCTTCTGAGCCTTCCAAACTGTTCCAACTTCTGCCTGTTACCCAGTTCCATAGTCGCTTCCACATTTTCAGGTATCTTTTCAGCAATACCCCACTCTACTGCTACCAATTTACTGTATTAGTTCATTTTCACACTGCTGATAAAGACATACCCAAGACTTGGAGGAAAAACAGGTTTAATAGGACTTACAGTTCCAAATGGCTGGGGAGGTCTCAGAATCATGGCACGAGGCAAAAGACACCTCTTACATGGCAGCAGCAAGAGAAAATGAGGAAGAAGCAAACGAAGAAACACCTGATAAACCCATTAGATCTCGTGAGACTTATTAACTATCACAAAAGTAGTCCGGGAAAGATCGGCTACCATGATTCAATTATCTCCCCCTGGGTCCCTCCCACAACAAGTGGGAATTCTGGAAGATACAATACAAGTTAAGATTTGAATGGGAGACAGCCAATATCATACTGAATGGGCAAAACCTGGAAGCATTCCCTTTGAAAACTGGCACAAGACAAGGATGCCCTCTCTCACCACTCCTATTCAACAGAGTGTTGGAAGTTCTGGTTAGGGCAATCAGGCAAGAGAAAGAAATAAAGGGTATTCAATTAGGAAAAGAGGAAGTCAAATTTTCTCTGTTTGCAGATGACATGATTGTATATCTGCAAAACCCCATCATCTCAGCCCAAAATCTCCATAAGCTGATAAGCAACTTCAGCAAAGCCTCAGGATACAAAATCAATGTGCAAAAATCACAAGCATTCCTATACGCCAATAACAGACAAACAGAGAGCCCAATCATGACTGAACTCCCATTCACAATTACTACAAAGAGAATAAAATACCTAGGAATCCAACTTACAAGAGATGTGAAGGACCTCTTCAAGGAGAACTACAAACCACTGCTCAACGAAATAAAAGAAGACACAAACAAGTGGAAGAACATTCCATGCTCATGCATAGGAAGAATCAATGTCGTGTAAATGGCCATACTGCCCAAAGTAATTTATAGAGTCAATGCTATCCCCTCAAGCTACCACTGACTTTCTTCAAAGAATTGGAAAAAACTAAAGTTCATATGGAACCACAAAAGAGCTCGCATTGCAAAGACAATCCTAAGCAAAAAGAACAAAGCTGGAGGCATCACACTACCTGACTTCAAACTATACTACAAGGCTACAGTAACAAAAACAGCAAGGTACTGGTACCAAAATAGATATATAGACCAATGGAACAGAACAGAGGCCTCAGAAATAACACCACACATCTACAACCACCTGATCTTTGACAAACCTGACAAAAACAAGAAATGAGGAAAGGATTCCCTATTTAATAAATGGTGCTGGGAAAACTGGCTAGCCATATGGAGAAAGCTGAAACTGGATCCCTTCATTACACTATATACAAAAATTAACTCAAGATGGATTAAAGATTTAAATTAAAGCCTAACATCATAAAAACCCTAGAAGAAAACCTACGCAATACCATTCAGGACATAGGCATGCATGAGCAAAGACTTCATGACTAAAACGCCAAAAGCAATGGCAACAAAAGCCAAAATTGACAAATGGGATCTAATTAAACTAAAGAGCTTCTGCACAGCAAAATAAACTATCATCAGAGTGAAGAGGCAACCTACAAAATGGGAGAAAATTTTTGCAATCTACTCATCTGACCAAGGGCTAATATCCAGAATCTACAAAGAACGTAAACAAATTTACAAGAAAAAAACAACTCCATCAAAAAGTGGGCAAAGGATATGAACAGACACTTCTCAAAAGAAGACATTTATGCAGCCAACAGACATATACAAAAATGCTCATCATCACTGGTCATCAGAGAAATGCAAATCAAAACTACAATGAGATGCCATCTCATGCCAGTTAGAATGATGATCATTAAAAAGTCAGGAAACAACAGATGCTGGAGAGGATGTGGATAAATAGGAACACTTTTACACTGTTGGTGGGAGTGTAAATTAGTTCAACCATTGTGGAAGACAGTGTGGCGATTCCTCGAGGATCTAGAACTAGAAATACCATTTGACCCAGCAATCCCATTACTTGGCATACAACCAAAGGATTATAAATCATGCTGCTATAAAGACACATGCACACGTATGTTTACTGCAGCACTATTCACAATAGCAAAGAATTGGAACCAACCCAAATGTCCATCAATGATAAACTGGATTAAGAAAATGTGGCACATATACACCATGGAATACTATGCAGTCATAAAAAAGGATGAGTTCATGTCCTTTGCAGGGACATGGATGAAGCTGGAAACCATCATTCTAAGCAAACTATCACAAGGACAGAAAACCAAACACTGCATGTTCTCACTCACAGGTGGGAGCTGAACAATGAGAACCATGGACACAGGGCGGGGAACACCACACACCGGGGCTGGTCAGGGGGTTGGGGACTGGGGAAGGGATAGCATTAGGAGAAATACCTAATGTAAATGACGAGTTGATGGGTGCAGCAAACCCACATGGCACATGTATACCTATGTAACAAACCTGCAC
>NW_026655785.1:0-6562 GCF_009828535.3 Hylobates moloch
GGCCTAGCATATGTGCTGAAAGTGTGCAAAACTATAATTAGAGTATAAGCCAATCTGCTTTGTGATTGCATTGGGTAGCATGGAAAGTCTGTTGCTTGATTATGAAAACAGAATGCAGTGTAATGTGGCTACTTGTTCTTCTGCATGGGAAAAAAGTATTCCTGGCAATGATTTTTGTACCATTTCAAAATTGCTAGAGTGATTAGATGATACTCAAAGAAAAGCAACTACTTATGTATATTTTGGACAGATAGGCTTTTTTCCAATGTAGACTCTGATGTTACAGAAATAAGGAACTACTCAAATCCCCTGACACATTCCCCGCAAGGCATTCCAAACGTTGTCTTTTTCACTGCCTTAAATTAGCATTGTTCTATAACTTTCTGCTTTAGGTCTTTTACTGGTAGCTCACCTGCTGTCACTCTGCCTCATTACATAGTATTCATGGTAGGCATCCTGCTGATCAAATATCCATATTTTTACATGACAACAATCTAGTGATAAAGATGCATATGAAATGAGCAATAAACTCTTCAGAATAAGTTAGAGGCATATGAAATGAGCAATAAGCTTTTTAGAATAAGTTAAAGTAATGCACTCAAATATTTCAGTAATTAAGGGTAGTTGTTAAAGCAGAGTAACATGTGCACTAATAGTTTAAACTCAGAATTTTAGAAAAGGAGAAATAAAAAAATTAAAAAGGAGTTACTGCGTTACTGCTACCTAGGTCCTAAAAGCTACTATGATTTTTGTTTCTTAGAAGGCCTGGCTTTCCTTCAAGTCTGAACTATCTGCATATGCTTTAAAATAATTATTTATCTCCCTCATACTTTTGGTGTTTCTGCTTCTGTTACTTGCACTTAAATAAACCTATCTGATATATATAATTTTTCAAACCTCTATGAAATAAATACCATATTAATCTGTGTGAGATCACCTGGACGTTAAACAGGAAAACTGAAATGATCAATTAATCAGATTCTTTGAATATCTTTGCCCTTCTTCTGACAAAAGATAATCAAAAGCTTTGCCATCCTGTTATAAAACATAAGTAATTGGATTACCAAATAGCTCTAGGCATGTTCCTTCTTGTAAGCAAAGTGATAAAATCCTGATAAAAGTTAGGGTCTGGCACAAGGAGCATGTGTTTTCTTTCCAATAACCCTATATTCACTCTCCCCTAAGTAAAGGCTGAACATTCCTAATCTAAAAATTCGAAATCCAAAATGTTCAAAAATCCAAAACTTTTTGAGTGACAATGTGATGCCACAAGTGGAAAATTTCACACCTTACCTCATATGTCAGGTCACAGTCAAAATGCAGCCAAAACTTTATTTCATGCACAAAATTATTTACAATATTATATAAAATTACCTTCAGGCTATGTGTGTAAGGCATATATGAAACATAAATGGCCAGGCACGGTGGCTTACGCCTGTAATCCCGGCACTTTGGGAGGCCGAGGCAGGCGGATCACCTGAGGTCAGGAGTTCGAGACCAGCCTCAACATGGAGAAACCCCATCTCTACTAAAAATACAAAATTAGCCGGGCATGGTGGTGCGTGCCTGTAATCCCAGCTACTCAGGAGGCTGATGCAGGAGAATTGCTTGAACCCGGGAGGCAGAGGTTGCGGGGAGCCGAGATCACGCCATTGCACTCCAGCCTGGGCAACAAGAGTGAAATTCCGTCTAAAAAAAAAAAAAAAAAAAGAAATATAAATAAATTTTATATTTAGACTTGGGCCACATCACCAAGATATCTAACAATGTATATGAAAATATTCCAAAATCCCAAAAAATCTGAAATCTGAAACACTTCTGATGCCAAGAATTTTTAGAAAAAGGATGTTTAACCCTTACTGTCTCATATGTGGCAGGCTTTAATATTCACAATGGTTTTATATTTAGTAATTGATATTGCTTCAAGAGCAAATACAACTTCTTGTTTACAAATAGGTTTTTCTTTAATTTGTAATTTTATTTTTGCAAACTTAAAATTACAATGAATTTCTCATGTTCAATTATGTGCCAGATAATATACAAAATTTTTTATTTTCCCCTTCTGACTCTTCTGACTCCTCTCAATATTCAGAAAATTAGCCTTGCGATCCAGCTATAGGAACTGTGGTTTTGAGATGTTTTCATATATATTGCTTAGTACAATATATTGTTTTAATATATACATAAACCTTCACATCTAAATGCTTAGGTACCCAGTGAAAAGTTTAGAATAAAAAATAATGTGGGCAAATTCTGTTGTAAAGCAAAAGTTGATGCTGTCATTTACTATTTTCATAAATCAACACTGTCCTCTTGTGGTTTACTTAAATTGAAAATTATCTGTAGTTACAGTTTCACATGCTTATTGAGAACCTTCCATTTTCAGGGTGCTTTTAGAGGATTTGGGATTAGAATACTGTTAAAACCTAAAAAGGTCTCTGCTCTCATAGATCTATAGTCCAGCAAAGGACGGTTTCCACTGATAAAGGACACCTATTGTGGACTTCACATGAATGAGAAAGAAATTTCTATTGTATTAAATCAATGATTTTTCAGTGATTATCTATTATAGCAGCTAGTATCACACAGGACAGTCACTAATTTGCAAACACCCTCAGTACCTATCCCCCTCACCTTCCATTGTGTTCACCTAGTAAAACTTTAATCCTTGCTATATTTAGCTTCACCAACTCTACACCAACCTGCAAGAGAGCACCTGAAAGTGATGGGAAAAAAAAAAAAAAAAACACACACAAACACACACACAAACATTTTGTCTGAACTTGCTTTTATATTGATGCCCATTCAGATAAAGTAGGAAATTAAAGATGCCCAGCAATTCTACTCCATTTTCTAGTTAATCCATTCTTCCACTCCCCTACGTGGTGACAATTTCACATCTCTTTCGCCCTTCTCATTTTTCACTGATGACCTTCTGTTGTGCCAGACCCCTATTAACTTCAATAGGGATGGCACCAGGTTTGAAAGGCCAGAGACCCAGAGCCAGTGAACAAGACATGGGGTTTATTGGGAACTTATATACAGGGATGGTCCAGTGGCTGTGGGCTGGACAGTAGAACCACCATCACCTGCAGATAGTATGTCATTTATATAGCATTTTCACTTAACACCCTCCCTCTAGCAACTTCCATGTGGCAACCCTCATTTCTTATGTTAAATTATTGCTGTCAGCTGTGTCTGCCAGCGAGGGTATGCTAAATTTATTGCTGTCAGGTGCATCTACTATACATCTTCCTTTCTATTTTTCTAAGAAAATAGAAGCAATTAGAAAATAATAGAATTCCACATTCCTCCACCATCAGTTATACCTTCTAACATCTCTACCTATATGCCCTGCCTTTCTTCCTGTTGGAAGGATCAATCATTGATGCTTCTACTGTAGACTAACTACTCTTATTCTCCAGATTGCAACTCACTTTCCTTGCACATATAACATGGCTCCTATAGTTGTCTCTTTTCTCTGCAGATTTCATCATGGTTGTTTTTCTTTTCTACTGAATCATTTGCATCAGAATACCAACAATCTATAATTTCTGTCATCATTAAAAACACTCCCTTGACTTCACATCACTTTCTAGCTAGCTGCCACAACATTTCTCTGCTTTCCTTACAGCAAAATACCTAGAAATAATTTTCCATATATGCTGTCTTTGTTTTTCTTGAATATTCTCATTGACTGCATTCCAATCAGGCTTTTGTGCCCTCCATTTTTCTGAAAATACTGCTTGTCACAGTCATAAAGGACTTCCATGTTGCCTAATATAAGAGACACCTTTTGGTCTTTATCTTATTTAACCGTTCAGCCACATTTAACCAGGTTGATTCCTCTCTTCCAGAAATATTTGTCTCCTTTGGCCTCATGAACATTCTCAGTTATCTTTCTACCTTCCTGACTGGTCATTCTTTCTTCTTTTTCTGATTCCTAAATATTGGAGTGCTTTAGTCCTGAACTATTGGAACTTATTCCTTTTCTGTCCACATTCACTTCTTATTTCATCTAGTATGTGACTTTAAACACATTTATTTATTTAAATATATTGATAAAGGTGGTATTTAAAGTCATACACTGGATGAAATAAAATAAGACATTAGGACACATTTTTATCTTTAGCCCTATCTATCCCCTGAAATCTAGACTTTTATTCAACTCTTGATTTAATATTTCTACCTAACATGTCTAGTAGGCATCTCAAACTTGACATGTGCCCAAATGAACTCTTGAGTTCTCCCCTCTAAAATTGTACTCTTGGTTACTTATTCTTCTCAGTAAATGGCAACTCTCCGCTACCATTGCCCAGACTAATACATTGCAGCTATGCATAATTCCTCTCTTTTTCAAATCCCTTTGTGACCTGGCCCTCATCTTCACTACTTCTCTCACCTCATTTCTATTCCTGAAATACATCAAGCATGTTGCTACCTTAGAGCTTTTACATTTTACTGCCATTTCCCACCAGATGACTTTCCTTCTAACTGCATTCATGTCTCTACACACCTCTCACCTGCTCGGAGATGTATTTCCTGGCCTTCCTATATAAAATACCATTGCTTTCCTTTTAGCATTTAGCACCATCTGACATATTATATATTTGTTTATTGTCCGCCTTCCTATAATAAGGTGTTAGCTCCATGAGGGCACAATTTTACAAGCTTTATTCACTACTGTTTTACTAATACTTGGCAAATGGTAGATAGTAAATGTCTATAATAAATGACTAAATGGGTAGATAAATAACAAAAAAGATGACTATATCTGGAATATAGTGAGCAAAGGAGCATAGAGAACAGGATGGAGGGATAGGAAGGGGCCAGATTTACATAGTTGATCCTTCACCTTTAGTGGCAAGCACCACTTTCCTGGGGAGCAAGCATCCCCCACCCTTTCTCTCCGTGTCTCTACCCTCTCTTTTCTCTGGGCTTGCCTCCCTCACTATAGGCAACCTTCCACCCTCCATTCCTCCCTCTTCTCCCTTAGCCTGTGCTCTCAAGAACTTAAAACCTCTTCAACTCACACCTGACCGAAAACCTAAACCCTTTATTTTCTTCTGCAATGCCCCTTAACCCCAATACAAACTCGACAATGGTTCCAAACAGCCAGAAAATGGCACTTTCGATTTCTTCATCCTATAAGATCTAGATAATTCTTGTCGCAAAATGGGCAAATGGTCTCAGGTGCCTGACATCCAGGCATTCTTTTACACATCGGTCTCTCCTGAGTCTCTGTTCCCAGCACAACTCGTTCCAAATCTTCCTTCTTTCACTCCTGCCTGTCCCCTCAGTCCCAACCCCAAGTGTTGCTGAGTCTTTCCAATCTTCTTTTTCTACAGACCCATCTGACCTCTCCCCTCCTCCCCAAGCTGCTCCTCGTCAGGCTGAGCCAGGTCCCAATTCTTCCTCAGTCTCCGCTCCTCCACTCTATAATCCTTCTGTCCCCTCCCCTCCTCACACCCAGTCCGGTTTACAGTTTCATTCCATGACTAGCCCTCCCCCACCTGCCCAGCAATATCCTCTTAAAGAGGTGGCTGGAGCTAAAGGCATAGTCAAGGTTAATACTCTTTTTTCTTTATCTGACCTCTCCCAAATCAGTTGGCATTTAGGCTCTTTTTAATCAAATATAAAAACCCAGCCCAGTTCATGGCTTGTTTAGCAGCAACCCTGAGACACTTTACAGCCCTAGACCCTGAAGTGTCAAAGGCTGTCTTATTCTCAATATGCATTTTATTACCCAATCTGCTCCTGACATTAAATAAAGCTCCAAAAATTAAATTTCAGCCCTCAAACCCCACAACAGGACTTAATTAACCTCACCTTCAAGGTGTACAATAATAGAGTAGAGGCAGCCAAGTAGCAACATATTTCTGAGTTGCAATTCCTTGCCTCCACTGTGAGAGAAACCCCAGCCACATCTCCAGCACACAAAAACTTCAAAATGCCTAAGCTGCAGCAGTCAGGCATTCCTTCAGGACCTCCTCCCCCAGGATCTTGTTTCAAGTGCTGGAAATCTGGCCAGTAGGCCAAGGAATGCCCACAGCCCAGGATTCCTCCTAAGCCATGTCCCGTCTGTGCAGGACCCCACTTGAAATCAGACTGCCCAGCTTGCCCAGCAGCCACTCCTAGAGCCCCTAAAGCTCTGGCCCAAGGCGCTCTAACTGACTCCTTCCCAGATCTTCTTGGCTTAGCAGCTGAAGACTGACACTGCCTGATTGCCTAGGAAGCCTCCAGGATTATCACAGATGCTTTATGTAACTCTTACAGTGGAGGGTAAGTCCATCCCCTTCTTAATCAATATGGAGGCTACCCACTCCACATTGCCTTTTTTTCAAGGCCTGTTTCCTTTGCCTCCATAACTGTTGTGGGTATTGATGGCCAGACTTCTAAACCTGTTAAAATTCCCCAACTCTGGTGCCAACTTGGACAATATTCTTTTATGCACTGCTTTTCAGTTATCCCCACCTGCCCAGTTCCCTTATTAGGCCAAGACATTTTTAGCTAAATTATCTGCTTCCCTGACTATTCCTGGGCTACAGCCACACCTCATTGC
>NW_026655786.1:0-6562 GCF_009828535.3 Hylobates moloch
AAAAAAATGAGTGTTTCAAAACAGCTCAATCAAAAGAAAGGTTCAACTCAGTGAGATGAATGGAGAGATGAGAAAGAACTTTCACAGAATGCTTCTGTGTAGTTTTAATTTGAAGATATACATTTTTCCACAATAAGCCTCATAGCGTTCCAAATGTCCACTTGCAGATTCTACAAAAAGAGAGTTTCAAAACTGTTCAATCAAAAGAAAGCTTCTACTCTGTGAAATGAATGTACAGAATAGAAAGGAGTTTCACTGAATGCTTCTGTGTAGTATTTAGGGGAAGATATTTCGTTTTTCACCATAGGTCTCAATGTTCCCCAAATGTCCACTTGCAGATTCTACAAAAAGCGTGTTTCAAAACTGCTCAATCAGAAGTAAGGTTCAACTCCGTTAGATGAATGCACAGATCAGAAAGAAGTTTCACAGAATGCTTCCGTGTAGCTTTTATGGGAAGTTATTGCTTTTTCAGCCTAGACCTCAATGCTCTAGAAATGTCCAATTGCAGCTTCTACGAAAAGACTGTTTCAAAGCGGCCCAATCAAAAGAAAGGTTCCACTCTCTGAGATGAATGCACAGTTCATCAAGAAGTTTGAGAGATTACTTCTGAGTAGTTTTTATTTGAAGATATTCCTTTTTCCATGATAGGCCTCAAAGCGCTCCAAATATCCACTTGCAGTTTATACAGAAAGAGTGTTTCAAAACTGCTCAATCAACAGAAAGTTTCAACTCTGTGAGATGAATGCAGAGAATAGAAAGAAATTGCACAGAAGTATCCTGTGGAGTTTTTACTTGAAAATATTTTGTTTTTCACCAGAGACCTCAAAGATCTCCAAATGTCCACTTGCAGATTTTACAAAAAGAGTATTTCAGAATTGCTCAGTCAAAAGAAATGTTCTACTCTGTGAGATGAATGCACAGATCAGAACGTAGTTTCACAGAATGCTTCTTCGTAGTTTTAATGGGAAGATATTTCGTTTTTCACCGTAGGACTCAATTTTCTCCAAATATCCACTTGCACATTGTACAAAAAGAGTGTTTCAAAACTGCTCAATCAAAAGAAAGGTTCCACCCTTTGAGATGAATGCAGAGAACAGAAAGAAGTTTCACAGAAATATTCTGTGTAGTTTTTATTTGAAGATATTCCATTTTCCACGATAGGCCTCATAGTGCTGGAAATGTCCACTTGCAGATTCTACAAAAAGAGAGTTTCAATACTGCTCAATCAAAAGAAAGGTTCTACTCTGTGAGATGAATGAACAGAATAGAAAGAAGTTTCACAGAATGATTCTGTGTAGTTTTTAGGGGATGATGTTTCGTTTTTCACCGTAGTCCTCAATGTTCTCCAAATGTCCACTTGCAGATTCTACAAAAAGTTTGTTTCAAAACTGCTCAATCAAAAGTACGGTTCAACTCTGTTAGATGAATATACAGATCAGAAAGAAGTTTCACAGAATGATTCTGCATAGTTTTTATTTGAAGATATTCCTTTTTCCACGATAGGCCTCATAGCGTTCCAAATGTCCACATGCAGATTCTACAAAAAGAGAGTTTCAAAACTGCTTAATCAAATGCAAGGTTCTGCTCTGTGTGATGAATGAACAGAATAGAAAGAAGTTTAACAGAATGCTTCTGTGTAGTTTTGAGGGGAAGATATTTTGTTTTACATCGTATGCCTCAATGTTCTCCAAATGTCCACTTGCAGATTCTACAAAAAGAGTGTTTCAAAATGGCTCAATCAAAAGTAAGGTTCAACTCTGTTAGATGAATGCACAGATCAGAAAGTAGTTTCACAGAATGCTTCCGTGTAGTTTTTATAGGAAGATATTTCTTTTTTCACCCTAGGCCTCAATGCTCTAAAAATGTCCAATTGCAGTTTCTATGAAATGCCTGTTTCGAAGCTGCACAATAGAAAAACAGTTCCACTCTCTGAGATGAATGCACAGTTCATAAGGAAGTTCCACAGATTACCTCTGTGTAGTTTCTATTTGAAGATATTCCATTTTTCACGATAGACCTCAAAGCGCTCAAAATGTCCCCTTGAAGTTTATACAAAAAGAGGGTTTCAAAAATGCTCAATCAAAAGAAAGGTTCAACTCTGTGAGATGAATGCAGAGAATAGAAAGAATTTTCACAGAAGCATTCTCTGTAGTTTTTACTTGACAATATTTCGTTTTTCACCATAGGCCCCAAAGATATCCAAATGTCAACTTGCAGATTCTCCAAAAAGAGTGTTTCAAAACTGCTCAATCAAAACAGAGGTTCTACTTTGTTAGATGAATGCACAGATCAGAAAGAAGTTTCACAGAATGCTTCTGCGCAGTTTTAATGGGAAGATATTTCATTTTTCACCATAAGCCTCAATGTTCGCCAAATATCCACTTGCAGATTCTGCAAAAAGAGTGTTTCAAAACAGCTCAAACAAAAGAAAGGTTCCATTCTCTGAAATGAATGCACAGTTCATGAAGAAGATACAGATTCATTCTGTGTAGTTTTTATTTGAAGATATTCCTCTTTCCACGATAGGCCTCATAGCGCTCCAAGTGTCCACTTGCAGATTCAAAAAAAAGAGAGTTTCAAAACTGCTCAATCAAAACAAAGGTTCTACTCTCTGAGATGAATGAACAGAATAGAAAGAAGTTTCACAGAATGCTTCTGTGCAGTTTTTAGGGGAAGATATTTCATTTTTCACCGTAGGCCTCAATGTTCTCCAAATGTCCACTTGCAGATTCTACAAAAAGAGTGATTCAAAACTGCTCAATCAAAAGAAAGGTTCAATTCTGTTACATGAATGCACTGATCAGAAAGAAGTTTCACAGAATGCTTCCATGTAGTTTTTATGGGAAGATATTTCTTTTTCAACATTGGCCTCAATGCTCTAGAAGTGTCCAATTGAAGTTTCTACGAAAAGCCTGTTTCAAAGTGGCACAATCAAAAGAAAGGTTCCACTCTCTGAGATGAATGTACAATTCATAAAGAAGATTCACAGATTACTTCTGTGTAGTTTTTATTTGAAGATATTCCTTTCTCCACGATAGGCCTCAAAGCACTCCAAATGTCCACTTGCAGTTTATACACAAAGAGTGTTTCAAAACTGCTCAATCAAAAGAATGGTTCAACTCTGTGAGATGAATGCAGAGAATAGAAAGAAATTTCACAGAAGTATTCTGACTAGTTTTTACATGAAGATATTTCGTTTTTCACCATAGGCCTCAAAGATCTCCAAGTGTCCACTTGCAGATTATACAAAAGAGTGTTTCAAAACTGCTCAATCAAAAGAAAGATTCTACTATGTTAGATGAAGGCACAGATCAGAAGGAAGTTTCACAGAATGCTTCTGAGTAGTTTTTAGGGGAAGATATTTCGTTTTTCACCGTAGGCCCCAATGTTCTGCAAATATCCACTTGCAGATTCTACAAAAAGAGTGTTTCAAAACAGCTCAATCAAAAGAAAGGTTCAACTCAGTGAGATGAATGCACAGATCAGAAAGAAGTTTCACAGAATGCTTCTGTGTAGTTTTTATTTGAAGATATTCCTTTTTCCATGATAGGCCTCCTAGCGCTCCAAATGTCCACTTGCAAATTCTTCAAAAAGAGACTTTCAAAACTGCTCCATCAAAAGAAAGGTTCTACTGTGTGAGATGAATGAACAGAATAGAAAGAAGTTTCACAGAATGCTTCCATGCAGTTTTTAGGGGAAGGTATTTCGTTTTTCACCGTAGGCCTCAATGTTCTCCAAATGTCCACTTGCAGATTCTACAAAAAGAGTGATTCAAAACTGCTCAATCAAAAGAAAGGTTGTACTCTGTGAGATGAATGAACAGAATAGAAAGAAGATTCAAGGAATGCTTCGGGGTAGTTTTTATAGGAAGATATTTCGTTTTTCACCGTAGGCCTCAATATTTTCCAAATATCCACTTGCAGATTCAACAAAAAGTGTGTTTCAAAACTGCTCAATCAAAAGTAAGGTTCAACTCTGTTAGTTGAATGCACAAAACAGAAAGAAATTTCACAGAATGCTTCCGTGTAGTTTTTTTTTTTTCTTTTTCTTTTTTTTTGAGATGGAGTCTCGCTCTGTCGCCCAGGCTGGAGTGCAGTGGCGCACTCTCGGCTCACTGCAAGCTCTGCCTTCCAGGTTCACACCATTCTCCTGCCTCAGCCTCCGAGTAGCTGGGACTACAGGCGCCCGCCACCACGCCCGGCTAATTTTTTGTATTTTTAGTAGAGACGGGGTTTCACTGTGGTCTTGATCTCCTGACCTCGTGATCTGCCCGCCTCGGCCTCCCAAAGTGCTGGGATTACCAGCGTGAGCCACAGCGCCCGGCCCCGTGTAGTTTTTATGGGAAGACATTTCTTTTTCAACCAGAGGCCTCAATGCTCTAGAAATGTCCTATTGCAGATTCTACAAGAAGCCTGTTTCAAAGCTGCACAATCAAAAGAAATGTTCCACTCTCTGAGATGAATGCAAAGTTCATACAGAAGCTTCACAGATTACTTCTGTGCCACTTATATTTGAAGATATTCCTTTATCCAGATTAGGCCTCAAAGCGATCCAAATGTCCACTTGCAGTTTATACAGAAAGAGCATTTCAAAACTGCTAAATCAAAAGAAAGGTTCAACTCTGTGAGATGAATGCAGAGAATAGAATGAATATTCACCGAAGTATTGTTTGTAGTTTTTACTTGAAGATATGGCGTTTTTCATCATAGGCCTCAAAGATCTCCAAATGTCTACTTGAAGATTCTACAAAAAGAGTGTTTCAAAACTGATCAGTCAAAAGAATGGTTCTACTTTGTTAGATGAATGCACAGATCAGCAAGAAGTTTCACAGAACGCTATTGTGTAGTTTTAATGGGAAGATATGTCGTTTTTCACCGTAGGCCTCAATATTCCCCAAAAATCCACCTACAGATTCTTCAAAAAGAGTGTCCTTAAACAGCTCAATCAAAAGAAAGTTTCAACTCAGTAAGATGAATGCACAAATCAGAAGGTAGTGTCACAGAATGCTTTTGTGTAGTTTTTCTGGGAAGATATTCCTTTTTCCACGATAGGCCTCTAAGAGCTGCAAATGTCCACTCGCAGATTCTACAAAAAGAGTTTTTCAAAACTGCTCAATCAAAAGAAAAGTTCTACTCTGTGAGATGAATGAACAGAATAGAAAGAAGTTTCACAGAATGATTCAGTGTAGTTTTTATGGGAAGATATTTGTTTTTTCACCATAGGCCTCAATGCTCTAGAAATTTCCAATTGCAGATTCTACAAAAAGACTGTTTCAAAGCTGCACAATCAAAAGAAAGTTTCCACTCTCTGAGATGAATGCACAGTTCATAAAGAAGTTTCACAGATTACTTCTGGGTAGTTTTTATTTGAAGATACTCCTTTTTCCACGATAGGCCTGAAAGCGCTCCAAATGTCCACTTGCAATTGATAGAAAAAGAGTGTTTCAAAACTGCTAAATCAAAAGAAAGGTTCAACTCTGTGAGATGAATGCAGAGAATAGAAAGAATGTTCACAGAAGTATTCTCTATAGTTTTTACTTGAAGATACTTCATTTTTCACCATAGGACTCAAAGATCTCCAAATGTCCATTTGCAGATTCTACAAAAAGTGTGCTTCTAAACTACTCAATCAAAAGAAATTTTCTACTCTGTTAGACGAATGTGAAAATCAGAAAGAAGTTTCACAGAATGCTTCTGCGTATTTTTAATCTGAAGATATTTCATTTTTCACCGTAGGCCTCAATATTCTCGAAATATCGACTTGCAGATTATACAAAAAGAGTGTTTCAAAACAGCTCAGTCAAAAGAAAGGTTCAACTCAGTTAGATGAATGCACTGATCAGAAAGTAGTTTCACAGAATGCTTCTGTGTAGTTTTTCTTTGAAGATATTCCTTTTTCCACGATAGACCTCAAAGCGCTCCAAATGTCCACTTGCAGATTCTACAAAAAGAGTGTTTCAAAACTGCTCAATCAAAAGAAAGGTTCTACTTTGTGAGATGAATGAACAGAATAGAAAGAAGTTTCACAGGATGCTTCTGTGTAGTTTTTATGGGAAGATATTTCGTTTTTCACCGTAGGCCTAAATGTTCTCCAAATGTCCACTTGCAGATTCTACAAAAAGAGTTTTTCAAAACTGCTCAAACAAAAGTAAGGTTCAACTCTGTTAGACGAAAGCACAGATCAGAAAGAAGTTTCACAGAATGCTTCCATGTAGTTTTTATGGGAAGATATTTCTTTTTTCACCATAGGCCTCAATGCTCTAGAATTGTCCAATTGCACATTCTACAAAAAGGCTGTTTCAATGCTGCACAATCAAAAGCAAGTTTCCACTCTCTGAGATTAATGTACAGTTCATGAAGAAGTTTCACAGATTACCTCTGTGTAGTTTTTATTTGAAGATATTCCTTTTTCCACGATTGGCCTCAAAGCGCTCAAAATATCCACTTGCAGATTCCACAAAAGAGTGTTTCAAAACGGCTCAATCAATGAAATGAAGCGAGAAGGGAAGTCTAGAGAAAAAAGAATAAAAAGAAATGAACAAAGCCTCCAAGAAATTTGGGAC
>NW_026655787.1:0-6561 GCF_009828535.3 Hylobates moloch
CCTGCCGCATCTATCTGTTGTAAAAACAAAACCCTGTGAAAAGTTTATACATACCTGTAAGAGGATAAGTTGTTATTATCAACAATTATAACATTATTTTAGAAAAAAAGAATATTGAGTGCAATAAAACTAGACTCTAATGGCTATATACAATTTTTTATTGGGGGACAGGATATATAACTATGTATAGAATTGCTGATTCTGGATTTTTTTTTCCCCAAATTGGAAATCCCTTGTTAGGTATAATGGCTAATCAGCACTTGAGAAAATATGCAAGCATGTGTACTCTATACTAGCTTATTATGTGTTTGTGATTAACAAATTCATTTGTTAAACCAGGTGTTTCAACTATGTAAACTTAATCCCGTTGATTTTTACTATCAGTTTTCCTGTGAGCTAACAGGGCAATTGTTGGGGGGCAATTCATAAAATTACCACTAGAGGGCGAGCTGTCCAAGTTTTTGTTTTACATGTTTTCCCCACATAAGCTTTAAAACTAAGGATTTATCATTGACCAACTGCTGGTTGCTCGGGAAGAATCACAGCACACCTATGGGGATGCACCATTGTAGGTGACAGAAGCCAAAAGTTGAGAATACAGCTGCGATCTTGCTCAAACTGGGGAACCAGGCTACACCCCCACCCCCCAACCCAGTGAATGGCCCAGCACAGAAAGGTGTAACAGCAGCAGCAGCTATGAGTTTCATTGAGCCCTTAGAATAGAACACCCAAGAACTGTGCTAGGTGTTTTGCACAAATTTTTCTCCTTTCATTCTCATGTCAACTTTGGGAGGGAGTTATTTCCCAACTTTGGGAGGGACTCTTGTTATTTCCGCTTTACTGATAAGAAAAAAAGAAAGCTCAGAGAGTTTAAGTGACTTGCTCAAGGTCACTCAAGTTGTAGTGGCAGAATTCAGACTCTAACCCAAATAAGTTGGACACAGAACTTATAATCTTAATCATTATGTGTTCTATATCCTGCCTCCTATACTTCTCTTCATCTCAGCCCATGAGCTAGTAAAAGATTAAAATTTGCTTGGTGCTATCCAAATTGTCATATGTATTCCACAGAGTTCATGCCTCTCCAGGAGTAGACATTTCCAGGTGAGGGATATCATATTCCCAAATAATAACCATTGTGGGAAGAATAGCCGTAAGATAATGTATGCTAATTATTTATCTATGAATTATACACAGTGTTTACAGAGTAATTAATTATTAGTAATTCATGTTCTTGACGTAACCTCTAAAGGTCAGATCTAGACCTTGGAAAACTTTATCTGACCCATAACAATTTATTTAAAATTAAGTATCTAGGAATGATTATCCCATTCCTACCATTATATTTAAGAAATACAGTTGTGTGTAAGCCTGTGCAGTGGCTCACGCCTGTGATCTCAGCAATTTGGGAGGCAGAGGCGGGCAGGTCACTTGAGGGCAGGTGTTCCAGACGAGTCTGGCCAACACAGTGAAACTCCATCTCTACTAAGAATACAAAAATTAGCGGGGCACACCTGTAATCCCAGCTACTCTGGAGGGTGAGGCACGAGTCGCTTAGGACCGGGAGGCAGAGGTTGCAGCGAGCAGAGATCGCACCACTGCACACCAACAGAGGTCGTGCCACTGCACTCCAGCCTGGGCAACAGAGCAAGACTCTGTCTCAAAAATAAATAAATAAAATTCAGTCAATTCCTCTTAAAAAAACAGAAATATAGTTGTGTTTATTTTAACATTTGTGTATATTTTACTTATTGAATACAATGTTATGCTCTTTTTCCTAATATTTTAATGTGGAGTTGAATGCCTTCTATTTCTGTCTCAGATATGCCCCCATCTAAGAAAAGTTTCTTCTTGTTTATACCCAGCACAGTGGACTCCGTCTGCCTCAAGTGGTCACTCCACAGGCACAAGCAAGTCAAGCTCTCTAAAATGTGAGTGGTCTGTGCCCCTGTTGCTACACCTGTGCCTCTTTTCTCCCAGCCTAGAAGTACAGACAGAGCTTTTGTCATTTTTTAAAAAAATAAAGTTCTGTCAGTGGAAAAAAATATTGATTTTTAAAATTTCATCTGTGAATCATTGTCCATCAATAGAAAGACTTCCCACTCCAGCTCTATATATACAATGAATGATTATTGCCTCAAGTTTTTGAAAATACCTTTTCAGAAATTTCTGTTCAGTTTACATATTTTATGAATTGGATTATATGCTTCCCTTTCACACTTTTACCCCCTACTATTCATCAGTGGGAAAGATCTGCCTAAATGAAGTCCTTCATCTCATTGCAACCTAGTTATTATGCTTAATAATGGGCTGACAACCATTTTCATTTCCCTCTCATTATATAATCTGTGCAATGCTTTGTCAAGATCACTCTTTTCATCTTTATCCGATGAATGAGCCTCCAATGCATTCTGAAAGTGAAGCCATGGTGAGGCATTACAACCAACTACTCAACTTCTGATTACCTGAGGCCTGATGAGTCTCCTTGGGAATTAGACACTAGCCAGGACAATCAGATGCACTGATGTTAATGCTAATGTGCCTGTGAGAGACAGGGTAGTAGCACTGCCCACCAAACCCTGTAACAGGGTATCTACTGTCCCTTCAAATCCAGGATGCTCAGCAGTGAGCTTCTCTCCCCTGCCAAATCTGCCCCACCTCTCATGTCCACAGTCATCCAAGCCAAAAAGTGTGGAGTCATCCCTGAATCTTGACTTTCTCTTCTCACTGACCACCTCCTACCCTTTCCATAAGACATTAAGCCTTGCCATTTCTGAAAAGTTACTCAAATCTGTCCCCTTCCTTTCTATCCTTAAAGACACTGAAGTCTATCTAAGTGCTTCTCATGTCTTGCTTGGATTATTTCAATATTCTTTTTTGGTCTTTATTAAGTTTTAATTAACAAATAAAATTGTATATATATATGATATATGACATGATGTTTCTATATGTGTATACATTGTAAAATGATTAAATCAAGCTAATTAACATAACCTTCACCTCACGTGAATTATTTTTTTGCAGTGATAACATTTAAGATTGCCTTTCTTCACAAGTTTCAGGTATATATTAACTATAGTTGCTATGCTGTGCAATAGAAATCTTGAAATTATTCCTCCTGTTTGACTGAAACTTTGTACCCTTTGACCAGTATTATCCCATTCCTCACTTTCCACCCTTGTAACCACCATTCTAGTCTCTGCTTCTGTAAATTCAACTTTTTTAGATCCCGCATATAAGTATTTGCCTTTCTGTTCTTGGCTTATTTCACTTATAATATCCTGCAGGTTCATCCATATTGAAGCAAATAACAAGATTTTCTACTTTTTAAAGGCTGAATAGTATTCCATTGTGTGTGTGTATACAAATATCCATTCCCACCAATAGTGTGCAAGGGTTCCCTTTCCTCCACAACCTTGCCAACACAATCTGTTTTTTTTAATAGAAGAATAATTAGATGTATTGAAGTAAGCCAACATGGTGGAATATATTATAAGGCCATTTAAATTGTTTTTTAATGATGGGATAATGTTCAAAGGATAATGTCAAATCAAATTAAAAACAGAATGCAAAATTTTGTACAATAAAATCTCTATTGTTTAAATAAAATAGGCCTTAAAAGGCTGGAAGGAAAATAATCAAACAGTTATAATGCTCACATTAGGGTTAACAGTTTATGGTAATTTTTTTTTCTATGTATCAATGCTTTACAAGTTTTCTATGTGCATTTCTTAAAAGTCATTTTAGGGTAAGGATAGGCTCCTGGATATTGATTAAGCTGAGTCTAAAGAACCAGATAGAGTTCAGCCAGATGAAGAGTACTGTGGTAGCAGAGGTACAAAGGTGAGGAATAGAGTGTATACTCAAAACTGTAAGCAGTTAAGGGTTGGTGAAGTATAGCATGATGGCAGACAGTCAACAGAGAGGAAGCCGAATAGGGAGGTATGGTCACACTGTGGGGGTTTGCTACATTAAAATTATATCCTATGGCCAACAAAATCTTTTATCATTTTGGTAATAGCCATTTTAACAGGTGTAAGGTGATGTCTCATTTTGGTTTTAATTTGGATTTCTCTGGTAATTAGTTATGGTGACATTATTTCATATATCTGTTGGTCATTTGTGTGTTTTTTCAGAAATTTCTGTTCAGTTATTGCTCATTTTTTAATTGGGTTAGCTAGATCTAACAAACAGGAATAATAAAATAATTTCTTTGCTAAAACTGTACTCCAGAACTCGTGATTCCATGCTGAATAGTCAAAATCACAAAGTCTACCACCCACACCCTTTCAAATCAGCCCTACCCTATCAAAGTGTCTGTCTACCACTCTCCAAGAGAAACTTCCTGCTCTAGACAGGCTGACTTCCCTCCCTGTCTCACCTTACCCAACCTTGTCAGAAAACAGTTATGCTGTGGGCCTTTGCTCAGTCAACTCTTTCCTGTCTTCATCCTCATACCATTTTTTCCCACCTTCCATGCATATCCCAACCAAATCCTAGTTATGCTCTGAGCTTAAGTAGGTGTCAAATGGCATCTCGGTTTTCCTACCTTATTGATTTGCACTTTAGTCAAGGTCAGAGACTCATGTTTTTCTTTCTTTCTTTTTACTCTTCATCTCCCCTCAGTACCTCCTAGATCAGAAACTTAGGAGGTCTTACTGAATTCAGGTTTATAGTCAGCCCTCAGTATCCACAGGGGATTGGTTTCAGGACCCTCTCCCCTACATTAGGATAATAAAATCTTTGAATGCTCAAGACCTTGATATAAAATGGTGTAGTATTTGAAATATGACCTACACGCATTGTTTCACATACTCTAAATTATCTCGAGTATTTATAATACCTAATACAATGTAAATAGTTGTTATATTCTATTTTTGTTTGGGTTATTTTTATTGTTATATTGTTATTTTTTAATATTTTTGATCCATGCTTAGTTGAATCCATGGATGTGGAACCTGTGGATACAGAGTGCTGAATCCATAAATTCTCATCCTGTGATAACTCACATAATTAAGGGCTAGTGGAGTGAACTGCTTTGGTTAACTAATTTTCACATTAGCTGGAAATTAACCTTTGGATTTTCAGAAATCTTTTCTAAAACATCTGAATCCACTTTTCTGTCCCAATAAGTAGAGAATTGTGAAGAGAATAAAATCCTTGTGGCTTGACTGAAGATATGTCACGCTTTTGAGGTCATCATCCTGGACCCCAATGCCAAGGTACTGAAAATAGTAGAGAGCTGGCTGGAGATCAGAAAATCTGAGTTATCATTCCACCTCTGCCTCATTAACAAGATACCCAATTTAAGGAAATCCAGTTTCTACTCCTTAAAGAAATGAAGGTGCTAAACCAGACAAGTTCTAACCCAGTACCAGTAAAATGGATTATCTGAGTTGGTGAGTTTCAAGGTTGGGAAGATAAGCTGCATATGGGATCACTTGGAAAATCTCCTGGTGATTTTCTTTATTATTTTTTTTAATTTCAATGTTAACAGAGAACTAAAATGAATAATATTAAAAATTCTCATGATTTCATCATTCAAAATTAATAATGTTAACTTTTTTCCAATTCACTTTCAATAGCTTTGTTTTATTAAAGAAATAAAACATTGCAGATATAGCTAATGTCTCCTTTATTCAGCACACAGTCCTATCCTCATTCCTCATATCAAACCCCTGCCTTGAGATAACCACTATTTCTTTCAAGTTTAGGCTCTTATATACATAGATAAGTATCTTGAAAAAAAGATATTAGTGACTAAAAGCTTGTCTTACAAGGGAGAGGGTGTAGGTGGGAATAAATGTCAGTTAACTGAAGGTTCTTCTGAGATGTGTTCCAGTCAACTGACGTCTAAGAGAGTGTACGTAAAGGTGTTCACACACCTGAAAGTACTTAGAACAGGGACTGACACACAGATAATGCTCAGTAAGGGTTTCCTATTCCTACTGCTACCACTACTACTGGTTATGTTAATTATATACTTATTTTGTTAATTATTCTACTGTACCTCTCAAGCCTTTACATATAATACATATTAGCTCAAACTAAATTACTTATATTTCATCTTTATATTAAATTCATTAAATTTTTTTTTCAAATTTAGGTCATAAATGAGTCATATTACCTATAAATTTCACTTCATGACAGTAAAAGGGCATTATGAAATATTCTAACCTATATTTTCAAATATATTCATTTTACATAATATTAAGAAATAATACATGTATAGTATAGAGTAATAATACTATATACCATTATCATATGTATACTTGGTATATGCTGTATTATAATAACTTATATTGCAATATTTTACAGATTGTACAACATATTCATATTTTATAAATTATATTATTTAAATGTATTCAATTGCATATTATATTCATAGTTTATAAATGTGTATGTATTTATATCATGTGCTATTCAAATATTTTATGATGTTATATAATGTATATGATACATATTGTTATAATTAAATATATATAATTACATTTATATGTCAATTGCAATAGTTTAATTATATTAAATTTTTTTTTTAAGTTAAAAAGGCAAATATTCAGG
>NW_026655788.1:0-6560 GCF_009828535.3 Hylobates moloch
CAAAAAGTAAAATAAAATAAAATGTTTATTTCCAAGTTAGTCTTAGCATTTGTTTCAAACGCTTTACCATCTTGGTAGTTCTCTTTGGTACCCAGATTGAATGCAGTTATGTAAATGGAGTCTGGTTGTCATTCTAGACATTTTTTGTCTTCTGACAGTCTATGGAAACTTCTTTGGCAGCCTTAATTACTCTACCAGCTAAAACCACAGTCTTTCTCAGGTGTTCTTCCCATCCCCCCATTCCTAAATTTCTAGACTTTTACTGGCATAGATTATTTTGGTTTTGGTCTAAACGTAGAACTTAAGCAACTACCATTATTGAACCTCATTTAGCTTAACCAAAGCTGTTATCTCTTTGGACCCTGATTTTTTATTGTTTCTAGCTTTGTGATGTTCTTCAACTTGGTAATTAGAAGTCTTTTGATACATGTATACTAAAGGAAATATGTGTGCCAAGTACTTTATTCATTGACAGATATTTTATTTGACACCCACTGTGTGCCAGGTATAGTGGTAGGGCCAGGAAATCAGTGATGTTTGAGTGACTCTGCCTTTATGGAGCTTTTGGTTTTAGTGGGGAAGAGTCTTGAAGACCATGTAAGTGTAAGGAAAGGACAGGATGCTCTGTGGGCACACAGTGAGGGATGCCAGCCTAATCTGGGAGTTAGAGGAAAGCCTTACTATTTATGGGAGAAGAAAGGGTATGTGAAGGCCCAGAAACAAGTTAGAGGAACTGAAGAGCATAGTGTGTGATGCTCAGAGGGAGGTGAGAGGGTGAGAGGCAAACAGCACTTGGGTCGTGGAGGCTTCTTTGGCATCCCGGGTTGGGATGCCAAAGAAGCTGTTGAAAGATTTTAAAACAGCAGGAGATCACATTTGCCATTTTAAAGACAGTACCGTCTAAGAAACAGATTGGGAGCAAACCATAGTAGTATAATATGGCATTGTGTAATGTTCCTTCCCTGTTCACCGTGAGGCCTGGAAGTAGTTTAAAGTAGTCAAATAGAACTTCTCAAATGAAGAATTTCATTCAGTCTGTGCTAAAACTACAAAATTTATGACTTAAATTGGAAACACGGTGAAAATGTTTGAATCAGTTAAATGTTTAAGTAGTTTAAGATAAATCTGTTACGGCTTGAGTTTCCTAGGAGCCATTTAGATTCAAAAACAATAGTGGTATTTAGAAGGTAATTTCTGGTCTTACATAGTGTTTTTCTTATAAAAGATTTTAATAACTGGTGTTTGCCACAGTAAATTAGGTTTTTAAAATGCATAATACAATTGATTAATAAAAAGGACTTTTAAAAAAAATAATGCTGGTTTTTGGTTTGTTTGGGTTTTTTAGAGATGGAGTCTCACTGTGTCACCCAGGCTGGAGTGCAGTGGTGCAATCTCAGCTCACTGCAACCTCAGCCTCCCAAGTAGCTACAATTATAGGCGCCCGCCACCATGCCAGGCTAATTTTTATATTTTTAGTAGAGACGGAGTTTCACCATGTTGGCCAGGCAGGTCTCAAACTCCTGAATTCAAGTGCTTCGTCCGCCTCGGCCTCCCAAAGTGCTGGGATCACAGGCGTGAGCCACCATACCCGGCTTGAATAATGGTAGTTTTAACCATCAGTATTTATATTTGACATAAGTGGTACAAATAATGTTTAAGCATCATGGCTTATAAACGTTTGCATGGAGTTCTAAAATGTGGCAAACTGATAATTTAATGAACTCTTACTTGCACTCTTGGTAACCCTACTTCAAGTATACTGTGAGGATTTTGTTCAGGTAGGAAATCTTTATTGTAATAGCAAATTAAAGAGCTGTGGATTTTCAAGAGCTGAATTTGAAAGGTGTCAGATGTTAAATGGAAGGTAATTCAGAGTTTATTCTTTTATTATACCTACCTCCACCCAAAGAGTCAGTCAGAGAAAAACATTTGGAAGAAAAAATTGCAGAGCATCCCTTTGGCAAGAGTAAGAATTTTCCACTACCACTTGCCCTAAGGGCATTGACATGCCTCACCAGGGAAATGTTACAGGATGTGATCATCGGAACAGCCTTGCCTGCTCTTCATGCACAAAATCCTTTGTCTGAAATTCACAGAAGCCTCTCCAGACAAAGGGAAATTGTTGTGTCTTCACTTGAAAAGTATTCAGTGGACCTTTACTTTCATGGACCTTTTAACTCTAAGAACCTGTTTTCCTAATAGAGTCAACCCTAAATTGACTCTAATATCAACAAAAGGAATGTAACAGTCACGCAGCAAGTTAAACAAAGGTTTTCATTAACTGAGCTTTCTTAGAGAAGGCTCCTTTTACTCCCTAGCCTGAGTTCCTGTGCATAAAATGAAGAGGACATTGGTTGGTCAAGGTGATGTGATGGTCCTTCTAGCTAAGAAAATACTAGAATATGGCAGGTTGGTTGGTTTGTTTTTGAGATGGAGTCTCACCCTTTCACACAGGCTGGAGTGGCGCAACTTCGGCTCACTGCAGCCTCCACCTCCGGGGCTCAAGCGGTAATCTTGCTTTAGCCTCCCAAATAGCTGGGATTGCAGGTACCCACCACCACACCCGGCTTATTTTTGTATTTTTAGTAGAGACGGGGTTTCACCATGTTGGCCAGGCTGGTCTTGAACTCCTGACCTCAGGTGATCTGCCTGTCTCAGCTTCCCAAAGTTCTGGGATTACAGGCGTAAGCCACCGTGCCCAGTCTATGGCAGGTTTTTTGGATTTATGTTTCTTCAATATCATTCTACAAAGATCAGTTTCTAATATAAGCCAATTAAACACAGAAACTCTAAGGTAGCACATTTCCCAAGTGTTGGGAGGCTTTGGAGCTTTTTAGCTTCAAGTTGGTGTGCCTGATAGATGAGAAACAGCACAACAGAAAAGCTGTTCATAGGATCCATGACCCTAGCTATTGCATGTTTTTCTCTTGCATTAATTTTTCTAGTGTATTTGTAAAACCTTTTTAAAAATACGGATTCTTAATTTTAAAATTAGCCTGGTGCAGTGGCACATGTCAGTAGTCCTAGCTACTTGGGAGGCTGAGGTGGGAAGATGACTTGAGCCCAGGAGTTCAAGGCTGCAGTTCACTGTGATCACGCCAGTGTACTCCAGCCTGGGTGACAGAGTGAGACCCTGTCTGTGAGAATAAAAAATGAAAAAAAAAAAAAAAAAATGTGGATTCCTAGACCCCACTCCAAATGCATTTAATCAGTACTCTTAATCTGTAAAAGACCTCCAGATAACTCTTCTTGTAGTTTCTAAATATTTAATTGCCACTTGATTAGAATGGAAGTTGTAAGATGGAAACATTTAGAACAGCTGTGGTCAGTTTTTAAGGGCTTCCCAGGCATTTGACATTTGTTCCTCTAGCATTTGACATTTAAGATATTCCTCAATATTTGGCCAAAAGTTAAATGTGTATCAATACAATTTCTGCATGGCGAAAAAACACCTTTCATATATTTTAGTAGACCTTTATAAAGGGAAAGAGTACATGTTGGTTTCCTTATAATGCCAGTATAAATATAATCTTTCATATACATAATATATAGTATATTATATATTAATACTGTATATAATAAATATATACTACACGTATTGTATATTTATACTATAGGACCAATAGGTAAGACCTATAGTCCTGTACTACCTGTTGGTCCTGTAGGTGTATCTATTAGTGTTAGGTAAGACCATTACTAAATACAGTGTGTATACATACTAAATATATATATTTAGTATTGGTCCTACCTAATACTGTTAGATAACGATTGGATATCCCTAATCTGAAAAGCTCAAAGATCAGAAACTTTTTGAGCACCAACATATGATGCTCAAGGGAAATACTTATTGGAGCATTTCAGATTTTGGGTTTTTTTGTGTAGAGATGTTCAACAGTAAGAATATAAATCAAACACTCCAAATTTTAATTTTAAAATTCTGTTTCCAAGCATTTTGGGTAAGGGATACTCAACCTGCAATATATTGGCAGTGTTACCCAGGAAATTTAACCTTGGTATTTCTTACCTGAAAAATACATTTTCTATTTATTTCAAATCCTCCGAGCTTCCACTGAAACACAGCAAAATACATGCCAAAACATTGCTTTTGCATCCTCTTGTACGTTGTACTCAATTTAAATATGAGATTTGTTGGCCTTTTAAAATTTGTCAAGTATGTGAGAGTATGAGCTAGGGTTTATATATTGAATTGTTTAAGTCTGTGTTCAGCAGTTACAATGCAGAAATAAAATAGTGCTTATAGATTGACGACCGCTATCTCATATTGGACAGAAGTCTTCTACTTCTTAGGATCATGACATTGACATAAATCAAATCCTCAGACACCAAAGGAACATTTGGAAATAAATTTTCCATTCAGGGTCATAATATTCATCATTGCACTTGTCCTCTTTTTGAAATGTTCAAGGGCATGTAGGATCAGGTTAATCATGACAGGCAGAAATAGTGCAGTATAGGGCGTGTTAGTTGTTAAAGACCACTAAAGTTTAGAATATAGTTACTTTGTTGTCGTAAATCATCTGTTAGATGTACTCTCTTCAATGTAGTTAGAGCAGAATTATATTAAAATGAAAGGTTCTCGTTGATTCAGTCTGAATATTGCTGTTCATTGCATAAGCATTTCCAGCAGGAATTCACCTTAGCTTGTGTGTCCCTGCAGTCAAATGCAAGGGTGATCTTTGCCTCTTGAGATTATATATTGACAAACTCTGTGCCACCTTGTGACCACATTGCTTACTTAGGCTATAGCGTTGTTTTTATGCACTCAAATTAAAAAAGTAAACCATATTCTCCCTGAACTTAAGCTCCGAAGTGGAGAAAAATCAGAACTAATTTGAAGGTTTAAGAAGTTCAGTGTTGGCCGGGCGCGGTGGCTCACGCTTGTAATCCCAGCACTTTGGGAGGCCGAGGCGGGCGGATCACGAGGTCAGGAGATCGAGACCACAATGAAACCCCGTCTCTACTAAAAATACAAAAAAATTAGCCGGGCGTGGTGGCGGGCGCCTGTAGTCCCAGCTACTCGGAGAGGCTGAGGCAGGAGAATGGCGTGAACCCGGGAGGCGGAGCTTGCAGTGAGCCGAGATTGCGCCACTGCACTCCAGCCTGGGAGACAGAGCGAGACTCCGTCTCAAAAAAAAAAAAAAAAAAAAAAAAGTTCAGTGTTGGCCAGGTGCAGTGGCACACACCTGTAATCTCAGCATTTTGGGAGGCCAAGGCAGGTGGATTGCCTGAGGTCAGGAGTTTGAGATCAGCCTGGCTAACATAGTGAAACCTTGTCTCGACTAAAAATACAAAAATTAAGCCGGTTGTGGTGGTGCACGCCTGTAGTCCCGGCTACTCAGGAGGCTGAGGCAGGGGAATCGCTTGAACCCGGGAGGTGGAGGTTGCAGTGAGCTGAGATCATGCCACTGCACTCCAGTCTGGGCGACAGAGCAAGACTCTGTCTCTGAAAAGAAAATAAAAAATAAGAAATTCAGTGTTTACTTCTTGGACAGGAGTGCTATTTTGCCATTTTGTATATGACTGGTAACATGCAGTTCAGTATAGAGAGTAAGTCTGAAAAATGATTTGACTTAAAAATGCCATCTGCAAGTATGGGAGATTTGCTTATGTAATTTGCAGCTGCCCTTGCGTAAGACTTACAAAACCACCTTAATTATCTTTCAGAAAATCACAGACAGCTGTTTTGTTGTTACTGTTGTTGTTTTGAGACAAAGTCTCCCTCTGTTTCCAAAGCTGGAATGTAGTGGTGTGAACTCCGGCTCGCTGCAACCGTCTCAGTAGCTGAGACTACAGGCACACTACCATTCCTCCCGGCTAATTTTTTATATTTTTAGTAGAGATGGGTTTTCGCCATGTTGGCCAGGCTGGTCTCGAGCTCCTGGCTTCGAGTGATCCTCCTGCCTTAGCCTCCCGAAGTGTTGGGATTAATGGACAGCTGTTTTAATGTCCAGCTGCTTCATGTGATTGTGCACCCATTCAGCAATATTTGAATACCAGCAGAGGGCTGGAACACCATTCTCAAGGTGCATGGCTTTCTCTGTTACTTGGGCTATGTTGTGGCATTTCACTTTATATACATCAAGGAAAGGGGCCGAGATTTGGGCCCTTTAAGAGCTATTAAAGGAACTTGGCCTAGGAAAGAAGACTCAGTTGACTTAAAGATGTTCAGGTTATGCAAGAAGTTTATTATTCATTTAATTGATATTTCTTTTTATGAGACGGAGTCTTGCTCTGTCGCCCAGGCTGGAGTGCAGTGGCGCGATCTCAGCTCACTGCAAGCTCTGCCTCCCGGGTTCACGCCATTCTCCTGCCTCAGCCTCCCATTAATTGATATTTCAAAAAGTATCAAAGGATATATGCCCCAGCTGTCCAATGTTACTAGTTTGCTACACCTTCCCAGAGGTGTTTCTTTATACCATTGGAAGTTGTCATTTTAGTATGAATTAATTACGTGTTATACGAGCATATCAAAGGGTTTAAAACAGTGAAAGAGCTAAGACTAACTTGGAAATAAACATTTTATTTTATTTTACTTTTTG
>NW_026655789.1:0-6559 GCF_009828535.3 Hylobates moloch
AATGTCCCGCTGTCACCATGGACCTCTGAAATACTAGCTGCAGGAGACCTCATTACCCCCAGGGACATTTGAGTTGAGAAGAAAGCTGCCTTGAGAGGTGGCTGAAAGGACTTCAGCCTATGTTGAGCTCAGAGAGTTCGATGTGGGAATGACTGTAGTGGGGCATGGCCAGGGATGCCAATTCCCCAAGGCTTGCCATGCTTCTCTAGGTGGCTTTGGGCTTTGTGGACTGTCAGTTCTGGACAGCACGGGGCAGTCTTGCCTGTGGGATGGGGCCAGTGTAAACTGAGCACCCCCCTGCCTGCCGGCCTCTCTCAGGGTCCCTGTTAGGCTGTGCACACTTGCAGCATAGCCTCAGATGCCCAAAAGGGGTGTCTTCTGGGAAGCCACTGCCATAGATCCTTTCCTGTCCCGACCATTGGAAAGCTTCAGCAGATGGGCCTTCACCAGTGAATATCCACCTACAGGTTCACACCATTGTTTTGATGGTGTGCACTCACCTAAAACCTCCCCCCACTGCTTTGCCAGTGCACATGCCCATGGAACTAGCGACCACCACACCAACCCCACAGGAGCGTGCACACAGATGCTGCTGCCCCGCCCCTGCTGGAGCACATGTACCCCACCATGCTGCCCATACTGCTGGCAAACAAACAGGTGCAATCCCTGCTACCTGGCTGTAGCTAGCATGCACATGTGAGTGCAGATCCCTCAGCCACCACCCTGATGACACACTTTTGTTGGCACCCTTTATTGGAATGTTGTTGCTAGTGGACAAAAAAAACAAAAAACAAAAAAACAACTTTGGCTTCTCCGGTGCACCAGGTGCTTAATGAGAAGGTGTCAGAAAATAAAGCCATGGTACTGGAACCAGCCCCCCAGGGTTAGAACACACAGCCTAGGAATGTTAAGCTGTGCTTTGGCCCTCTGATATTACCCAGAAATGAAGACAGTCAATTGAACAAACTTATACCCACAGCCAAACCCTGAAGGGCACCAAAGATTCTAAAAGAAAAAAAAAAACAACCCTATCCAAAGGACAGCAACTTCAACAATTAAGGAAATATCAGCTCACACAAATGAGAAACAACCTGTGCAAGAACTTTGGCAACTCAAAAAGCCAGAATGTGTTCTTACTTTGAAATGATCGCACTAACTCCACAGCAATGGTTCTTAACTAGGTCGAAATGGCTGAAATGACACACAGAACTCAGAATCTGGACAGCAACAAAGATCATTGAGATTCAGGAGAAAATTGAAACCCAATCCAAGGAAAACAAGGAATACAATAAAACAATACAAGAGCTAAACGATGAAATAGCCATTTTTCAGAAAGAACCAAACCGATCTGACAGAGCGGAAAAACTCACTACAATAATTTTATAATACAATTATAAGTATCACTTGCAGAATAGACCAAGTTGAGGAATGAATATCAGAGCTCAAAGACAGGTCCTTCGAATCAACTCAGTCAGATAAAAATAAAGTTAAAAGAATAAAGAAGAATTTTTTAAAACTCTGAAAAATATGAGCTCATGTAGAGACCAAATCTATGACTCATTGACATCCCTGAAAGAGAAGAGAGACAGCAAACAACTTGGAAAACATATGCGGGATATTGTTCAGGAAAATTTCCCCAAACTTTCTAATGAAGTCAACATTCAAATTCAGGAAATTCAAAGAACCTCTTTGAGATACTATACAAGACAACCATCCCCAAGACACATAGTCATCAGATTATCCAAGGACAAAATGAAATATATATATATATATATTTAAGGCAATTAAAAAGGTGGGTCTGGTCACCTACAAAGAGAACCCTGCCAGGCTACATGCCACAACAGATTGGGGACCTATATTCTGCATTCTTAAAGAAAAGAAATTCCAACCAAGAATTTTGTATTCACCCAAATTAACCTTCATAAGCAAAGGAGAAATAAAATCCTTTTCAGACAAGCGAATGCTCAGGGAATTTATTGCTTCCATACATGCTTTACAAGAGGTCCCATAAGGTCCAATACTAAGCATGGAAATATACGACCATTACTGACTACCACAAAACACACTTAAGTACATAGACCACTGAAAGTATAAAGCAATCACACAATAAAGTCGGCATAACAATGAGCTAAAATGATGAAAGAATCAAACAAGCAAATATCAGTATTAACCTTGAATATAAATAGGCTAAATGCCCCATTTAACGGGCACAGAGTGGCAAGTTGGATAAAGAAGCAAAGTCCAACCACATGCTATCTCCAACAGATACATCTCACATCCAAGGAGAAACATAGGTTCAAAGTAAAAGGATAGAGAAAAATCTACCAAGCAAACAAAAACTAAAAAGAGAAGCAATTGCTATTATAATTTTATTCAAAACAGACTTTAAACCAACAATAATCAAAAAGACAAAGAAGGGCATTATACAATAATAAAGAATTCAATTCAATAAGAAGACATAACTTTTCTAAATATATATGCACCCAACAATGGAGTACCCAGATTCATAAAACAAGTTCTTAGAGACCTATAAAGATACTTAGATTACCACACAATAATAGCTGGAGTCCCCAACACCCCACTGACAGTATTAGACAGATTATCAAGGCAGAAACATAACAAAGATAAATTCGAGACCTAAATTAGAGAATTGACCAAATAAGCCTAACATATCTACCGAAAACTTCACCTAAAAAGAATGCAATACACATTCTTCTCATCTGCACATGGAACATATCTTCTTTTTTCTCTTTTTTCTTCAACCTTTATTTTAAATTCAGGAATACATGTGAAGGATGTGCAGGTTTGTTACATATGTAAATGTGTTCCATGGCGCTTTGCCACACACATCAAACCATCACCTAGGTATTAAGCCCAGCATCCATTAGCTGTTCTTCCTGATGCTCTCCCTCTCCCTAACCCCTCAGCAGGTCCCAGTGTGTGTTGTTTTCCCCATGTGTCCATGTGTTCTCATCGTTCAGCTCCTACTTATGAGTGAGAACATGGTTTTCTCTTGCTGTGTTAGTTTGCTGAGGATAATGGCTTCCAACTCCATTCATGTCCTGCAAAGGACATGATCTCATTCCTTTTTATGGCTGCATAGTATTCCATGGTGTATATGTACCACATTTCCTTTATCCAGTCTATCACTGAGGGGCATTTGGGTTGATTCCATGCCTTTGTTATTGTGAAAAGTGCTGCAATGAACATATGCATGCATGTATCTCTATAGTAGAATGATATGTATTCCTTTGGGTATATACTCAGTAATGGGATTACTGGGTCAAATGGTATTTCTGCCTCTAGATCTCTGATGAATCACCATACTGTCCTCCACAATGGTTGAACTAATTTACACTCCCACCAATAGTGTAAAAGGGTTCCTTTTTCTTTGCAACCTCGCCACCATCTGTTGTTTGTTGACTTTTTAGTAATCGCTATTCTGACTGGAGTGAGACGGCATCTCATTGTGGTTTTGATTTGCATTTCTCTAATGATCAGTGATGTTGAGCTTTTTTCATATGTTTGTTGGTTGCATGAATGTCTTCTTTTGAGAAGTGTCTGTTATGACCTTTGCCCGCTTTTGAATGGGGCTGTTTGGTTGTTTTCTTATAAATTTGATTAAGTTCCTCGTAGACTCTGGATATTAGACCTTTGTCAGATGGATAGATTGCAAAACTTTTCTCCCATTCTGTAGGTTGTCTGTTCACTCTGATGATAATTTCTTTTGCCGTACAGAAGCTCTTTAGTTTAATTAGATCCCATTTGACAACTTTTGCTTTTGTTGCAATTGCTTTTGGAGTTATTGTCATGAAATCTTTGCCCATGCTTATAGTTTGATTTTATTACTAGTGTGGTTTTTCAATTTTTTTCTCTGGCGAATTATCTGTTCATGTCTTCTGCTCAATTTTTTTAATGGCCGTCATACCTGTTTTCTTATTTGTTTAAGAGAAGTTCTTTGTTTTATATACATGTTACAATATTTTTATTTCTCCCTGATATTTTGTTGTTGTTGTTGTTGTTGTTGCCCAGGCTGGTCTCAAATTCTTGTGCTCAAATCATCCTGCCCTTGAGAACTGGAATAAGAAACTGCCCATCCAATATGTGGGTTTGTGACATATGGCTCTTATTGATTTGATGTATGTTTCATCAATGCCTAGTTTGTCGAGGGTTTTTTTTTTTAACATGAAGGAATGTTGAATTTTATCAAACGCCTTTTCTGCATCTATTAAGATAATCATGTGTTTTCTGTTTTTAGTTCTGTTTATGTGATGAATCACATTTATTTATTTGCATATGTCGAAACAATCTTGCATTCCAGGGATAAAGCCTACTTGATTGTGGTGGATTAGCTTTTTGATGTGCTGCTGGCCTCGGTTTGCTAGTAGTTTGTTGAGAATTTTTGCATCTATGTTCTTCATGGATATTGGTCTGAAGTTTTGCGAGCGTTGTGTGTGTGTGTGTGTGTGTGTCTGTCTGTCTATCTGTCAGGTTTTGGGATCAGAATCATGCTAAACTCATAGAATGAGTTAGTGAGGATTTCCCTTTTCTCATTTTTTTGGGAATATTTTCTGTAGGAAATGTACTGGCTCTTTTTCACCTGCCTGGTAGAATTATGCTTTGAATCTAACTGGTTCTGGGTTTTTTTTCTGGTTGGTAGGCTTTTTGTCACCAATTCAATTTCAGAACTCATTATTGGTCTGTTCATGGTTTCAAATTCTTCATGGTTCAATCTTGGGATGTTGTATGTTTCCAAGAATTTTTCCCTTTGTTCTAGGTTTTCTAGTTTGTGTACATAGAAGTTCAGAATAGTCTCTGAGATACTATCTGTATCTCTGTGGGGACAATAGTAGTGTCCCTTTTGTTATTTCTGATTGTGTTTGTTTGAGTCTTTCTTTCTTTCTTTCTTTCTTTTTTTCTTTCTTTCTTTCTTTCTTTCTTTCTTTCTTTCTTTCTTTTTCTTTCAACAGTCTAGCTAGCAGTGTATCAATCTTACATATTCTTTCAATAAAGAAATTTTTTTATTTTGTTGATCTTTTGTATGATTTTTCACATTTCAAATTCTTTCAATTCAGCTGTAATTTTGGTTATTTCTTGTCTTCTGCTAGCTTTGGGGTTGGTTTGTGCTTTCTTCTGTCAGTGTGATGTTAGGTTTTTATTATGAGATCTTTCTAAATTTTTGATGTGGCAATTCATGATTAAACTTCATCTTAACGCCGTTATAGCTGTGTCCCAGAGATTCTGGCAGGCTCTACATTTGTTTTCACTAGTTTCAGAGAATTTCTTGACTTATGCCTTAATTTCATTGTTTAATAAAAAGTAATTCAGAAGCAGTTTGTAGAATTTCCATGTAATTTAAGGTTTTGAGATCTTCTTTGTATTGATTTATATTTTTATTGCACTGTAGCCCATGAGTGGGTTTGGTATGATTTCAATTGTTTTAAATTTGTTGAGAATTGTTTTGTGACCAAGTGTGTGGTTGGCCTTAGAAATGTGCCATGTGCAGAGATACAGCAAAAAAAAGAAAACTTCAGGCCAATATCCCTGATGAATATGAATGCAAAAATCATCAATAAAATGGCAAACAAAATCCAACAGCACAACAAAAAGCTTAACCACCATGATCAAGTTGGGTTCATACCCAGGATGGAAGGGTGGTTCAACATATGCAACACAATAAATGTAATTCATCACATGAACAGAATTAAAGACAAAAATCACATATGTCAATAGACACAGAAAAGCCCTTCGATAAAATTTAACATCTCTTCATGTTAAAATCTCTCAATAAACTAGGTATTGAAGGAACATACCTCAAAATAATAAAAGCCATATATATAAACCCACAACCATTATCATATTGAATGGGCAAAAGCTAGAAGCATTCCCCTTGAAAACAGGCACAAGACAAGGATGCCCTCTCTCACCACTCCTATTCAGCACAGTATTGGAAATTCTGGCCAGGGAAATCAGGCAATGGAAAGAAATAAAGGGTATTCAAAGAGGAAGAGAGGAAGTCAAATTATCTTTGTTTGCAGATGACATGATCCGATATCTAGAAAACCTCATTGTTTCAGCCCAAAGGCTTCTTAGTCTAATGAGCAACTTCAGCAAAGTCTCAGGATACAAAATCAATGTGCAAAAATCGCTAGCATTCCTATACACCAACAACAGGCAAGCAGAGAGCCAAATCATGAATGAACTCCCATTCAAAATTGCTACAGAAAGAATAAAATACCTAGGAATACAGCTACAAATCACTGTTCAAGGAAATCAGAGAGGACATAAACAAATGGAAGAACGTTCCATGCTCATGGATAGGAAGAATCAATATCGTGAAAATAGCCATATTGCCCAAAGTAATTTGTAGATCCAATGCAATTCCCATTAAACTACCATTGACATTCTTCACATAATTAGAAAAAAACTATTTTAAAATTCATATGGAACCAAAAAGGAGCCTGAATAGCCAAAACAATCCTAAGCAAAAAGAACAAAGCTGGAGGTATCATGCTACCTGACTTCAAACTATACTACAAGGCTACAGTAACCAAAACAG
>NW_026655790.1:0-6557 GCF_009828535.3 Hylobates moloch
AGCTGCCAGCCGGCTTGCTGCACCTCCTCCCCCTGCCAGCAGGCCTGCTGCGTGCCTGTCTGCTGCAAGACTGTCTGCTGCAAGCCTGTGTGCTGTGTGCCCATCTGCTGTGGGGCTTCTTCATGCTGCCAGCAGTCTAGCTGCCAGCCAGCTTGCTGCACCTCCTCCCCGTGTCAACAGTCCTGCTGTGTGCCCGTCTGCCGCAAGCCCATCTGCTGTGTGCCTGTCTGCTCTGGGGCTTCCTCTCTGTGCTGCCAGCAGTCTAGCTGCCAGCCAACTTGCTGCACCACCTCCTGCTGCAGACCCTTGTCCTCCGTGTCCCTCCTCTGCCGCCCCGTGTGCAGACTTGCCCATTGCATGTCCGTCCCCTCCTGCTGTGCCCCCTCCTCCTCCTGCCAGCCAAGCTGCGGCCGCCTGGCCTCCTGTGGGTCCTTCCTCTGCCGCCCCACATGTTCCCCCATGGCCTGCTGAGGCCTCTGCTCAGGCCAGAAGTCCAGCTGCTGCCAGGCACGTCCCCCAGGGCCACTGGGCACTATGAGTCCCCCCCCTCCCACTGCTGGCCCCTCGGCCCCTGGGCTGCTCTGGTGTCTGTGTCTTCCTTGGAGATGCGTGCACAGCCTCTCTTGCCCTGAGCCCTGGGGGCTCCTGCTAAGCTCCAGACGACCCTGCCTCCACCCACTCCCCCGCTCTTCCAGACCACTTCCCACATTCCAGGCCCCTGTGGTCTCACCTCCTTGGAAGCTGCTGTGCCTCCTCTGGCCATTCTAGGACCATGCTTGGAAGTCCTAATAAACGCCCTCCACGTAGCCCGGCTGCACTTTGCTCTCTTCTTTGAGTCATTTCTGGTTGAATTGCCGACGAGCCCGACAGGAGGCCAGGACACAGGTGCAGCCTCCTGGGGCCCTCGCGCCCAGCCTCAGCCCTTCTCCAGGCCCAGCACACATTAGTCTGGCACTGGTGCCGTCCCCGCAGGAATGTACCAGTCCCAGGGAGGGTCAACGGAGCGGCCGTCCCCACCCCAGCCCAGCAGGCAAGTCCGTCTCCCAGGGCCCCGATGGGCGAGTGTCAGAGGTGGCAGCAGGGTCACTTGCAGGCACAGCCGCCCCCACCACCCCGCATTTCCCCGCGGAGTTGCCAGTCCCTGCCAAGTGGGGGCGGGCTGGATGCAGAGTCCTGGCTCCCGACAGAGAGGATGGCTCGCTCCACCTGCAGCCCAGCCCCTCAGTCCTCACAGGGAGATTCAGAGTCCCGGGAGGAACGCCCAGGCTCAGCTGCCCAAGGCTGTCCCGCCTCTCCAGCTCCAGAAGCGGCTCAGCTTCCTTCTACTGCCCCTATGACTCCTGTGTCTGAAACCTGCTGCCCAGATCATGAATATCTTGAAGTCTTTTCTAACAGAAAATAGATGAAGCTCCAGCCTGGGCAACAGAGTGAAACCTTGTCTCCATTAAAAATAAAAAGGCCAGGCATGTGGCTCAGGCCTGCAGTCCCAGCATTTTGGGAGACTGAGGCAGAAGATCACTTGAGCCCAGGAATTTGAGACCAGCCTGGCCAACATAGTGAGACCTTGTCTCTAAAAATACAAAAATTAGCAGGGCATCATGGCACGCACCTGTGGTACCAGCTACTCGGGAGGCTGAAGCAGAAGAATCACCTGAGCCGGGAGGCGGAGGCTGCAGTGAGCCGAGATTGTACCACTGCACTCCAGCCTGGGCGACAGAGTGAGACCCTGTCTCAAAAAATTAATTAATTAATTAATTAAAATAAAAGATACATAGCTGGGCACGGTGGCACGAATCTGTAGTCCCAGCTACTCAGGAGGCTGAGGTGGGAGGATCACTTGAGCCTGGGAGATCAAGGCTGCAGTGAGTGATGATTGAGCCACTGCACTCCAGCCTGGGTGAGAGGGAGACACCGTCTCAAAAAAAAAAAAAAAAAAAGGTTGGGGAAAGAAAAGGGATGCAGCCGAAGGCCCCTCCCTCCTGACTGCAGCCTCTGACTCAGTACTGCCTTGCACCTCCCAGAGGAAGTGGCTCCTGGCAACCCCATCTCACCCCCAGCTCCTCCAACACACCGTTCTTCTCTTCCATCTTCCCGCAGCTGGCCAAGAACTGCGGTGCTGAGGTCGCTCTCCCTCTGTCCCTCACTCTGCCGACCAGCCCCTGCTGCGCCTGGCCCTGTAACGCCGTCTCCCTGGGCTTCTGGGCTGCGTCTGTCTCAGCTCCTGCGCCCATTCCTCTGACTTTTCTCTATGTGCGTTCTCTCCCTGCCCCCAAACTCCAGGCCTCCAACCAGGTGCCTCCCCTGGGCTCCCAGCCACGCTTACGGCGACCTCCAGATGTGCCCCCAGACTGAAGGGAAGCTGCTCCTGGGCACATCTGAAGCTGAACTAGCGTCTTCCTCCAAATTGCCCTCTCCCCTGACCGGCTGGGGAAGCTAGACTCCACCCCGTCCCCCGCCCTGCCCTGGGCCCTGCCATCTTCACTGAGCTGAAGATATCTTTGGGGTCTGCCCTGCCTCTCCCCACCACCATTTCTTCAGCTTAGGGTGACTTTGGCCCCTGATTTACTAAACAGCTCTGGGCCAGCAGGGCTGCCAACAGTCCTGTCCACAGGTAAGAGCATCCTAGGAGACGCCGCCGCGTGCTTTGAGAGTGCCCCATGACAACAGAGATTCTTCTACAGAATTTTTTTTTGGAAGAAATCATATTCTTTGTCCAAGAGAAGATGCTGATTTTGGAGAAAGATAGGAAGAACTTGGTGACTTCAGGAGACACTCTGCCTTCCAGTCCAGGGTTCCACCACCAAGAAGGCTAGAGAACAGGAAGAAAAGGGCTCGCAGCACAAAGGCCGGAGTCGTGCTGGGTGTCGCGTGTGCCTGGCAGGGAGAGCCGTTCCTCTGTCCTTGCTGGGGCCCCTCCTCTGCCGCCCCCGCCTGTGCAGTCCCTCAGCGTTGAAGGACCGGAGAGAGGAGGCCAGTGCACACGAGAAGGGCCGAGGGAGCAGAGACTTCCCGGAGCCCCACTTGCCAACCAAACAGCACACAGGGAGCGGGGCCTGGAAGCCCCAGGGGTGCCGCATAAGGCCTTCTATTTTGTTAGAACTTCACGATATCCATGAAGTCAGTGGTTTGAATCTGCCTTGGGGCCGGGCAGTGGGAACTTCACGGTTAAAGAACTCCTGAGGGCCCTGAAGCCTCAGCCCCTCAGCAGTGTCTGGTTAAACCCACCTGCAGCAGGGAAACCTTCCACCTGAAGGCAACTCAGGCTTTCCAGGCTTGAGAGGAAATTCAGGTGTCACTGTTAAGCTTGATACTGCCTCGTGGCCAATAAAAACAGTGGCTGACCTTCAGGAAGCCTTCGTGACCTGTTTGGAACCACATAATCCTCACGTGGCCTTGGGGGGTGAGTGGGCCATGACCCCAACTCGCAGAAAAGGAAACCGCAGCCCACAGGGTGATATTCCAAGGTCGTGCAAGCCAAGTCAGAGGTGAGAGGTGGACACAGGCAGAAACCAACAGAACCCCGGGAAAGAAGGTGTGGCGGCGAAATGACACTCCCCCAGACGATGTCCCTACCCTCATCCCTGGAACCTGTGAATCTGCCCTTGGAGTGAGAAAAAGCACTTTGCAGATTGATTAGATTGCTGATTAAGATCCTGAAACATTTTTTAAACCGACACGTCATTATTGTACATATCCATGGAGTCCCCAGTGATGCTTCCATAGGGACAGCGCGGAGTGGTCGGGCTGGGGTGCCCAGAGCTCCCATCATCTCAAACACGGACTGTGTTTCTCTCTGCGGGGAACATTCGATACCTTCCTTCCAGCATCGTGAAACGATATATTCTTGCTGATTTCCAGTCATCCTACAGTGCTATCTAGAACAGCGGTCCCCAACCTTTATGGCACCAGGGACCAGTTTTGTGGAAGACAACTTTTCCACAGACTGGGGAGCGGGATGGTTTGGGGATGATTCAAGTGCATTACATTTACTGTGCACTTTATTTCCATTATTACATTGTAATTTATAATGAAATAATCATAAAACTCACCATCATGTCAAATCAGTGGGAGCCCTGAGCTTGTTTTCCTGCAACTAGATGGTCCCGTCTGGGGGTGATGGGAGACAGGGGCAGATCATCAGGCATTAGATTCTCACAAGGAGCAACGTAGACCCCTGGCATGTGCAGTTCACAGCAGGGTTCGTGCTCCTCTGAGAATCCAGTGCTGCCACTGATCTGGCAGGAGGCGGAGCTCAGGCTGTAAAGGTCACTCCCCTGCCACTCCCCTCTGGCTGTGCAGCTCAATTCCTAACAGGCCACGGCCGTTGTGGTCCCCGGTACCAGGGTTGGGACCCCCTGCTATAGAACACTAGAACGTGTCCCCCCTGACCAGCTGCAATTCCGTGTCTTTCAACAAGTCTCTCCCTACCCTCCCTGCCCTGTCCTTCCAGCCTCCAGCATCTCCTGCCCTGTTTTCCTTCTGCGAGGTCCACGTTCTCTGTCTTCTATCTCTGAGCCAAGTTCAGAGCCCTGAGATATGAGATGATCCTGGCTTAGCCAGAGAGACCCTAAGTGCCGTCACACACGTTCCTATGAGAGGGAGGCAGGGAAACTTCACCCAGGAGAGGCGGCGTCCATGTGAGCACAGGGGTGGAGACTGAAGCAATGCGAGCAGAGGCCCCCATCCACCCCACAGAGCAAAAGCTCAAGAGGAACAAAGGGGCCTCCCCGAGCCTCTGGAGGGGAGCACAGTTCCACAGACTCCTCACTTTCTGCTCAGTAACACGGCTCCCAGGCATCTGGCCTCCAGAATAACAGAATACATTTCTGTTTTTTAAACCATCAAGTTAGTGATGATTTATTATAGCAGCCATGAGAAACTCTGCAAATGTATGTGAAGTATTGTATGATCAACGTAACTTGCACAATTTCCGGGTGTTCTTGTTTAAAATGTCATTGAGATGATAGTGATAATGAAATAGTAATCGTGAAATAGAGCCCCAGCCTTCTAATGGGTCAGGTCTGGCCCCTTCAATCCCTGGCAGACGAAGGTGCTCTCGGTCTTCAAGGACCTGACAGCCTTGCCTCCTTGCAGGGCCTCCCTGCCTTGGGCTCCCACCCTGCAGTGGTCGTGGTGTTCCAGCTGCCCCCGTGTGCCCCACAGGCACCTGCGGCCTGCCATAGTGCAGTCTCCTCGCCCCCTGCCTGCCCACAGGCAGCTGCCTCTGTCCTGCCAGCCCAGGGCCGGGGCAGCCTGAGTGCAGTTGTGCGTGCCCGCCGCCTCCTTGAGAGTGGACACCATGACCTTCATTTCTGGCAGAGCACCAGCCACTGTCTCCTGACCACCAACAAGCAGCCCAGGGGTTGTCCAAGGGCCCGTGGATGGACGCCTCGGCTCGGCCCCCAGGAAAGGTGCACTGGGCATGAGGGTCTGTGCTCACGCACGAGGGCCGCAGAAGCAGCGCCAACCACCTCCTTGGCGGGCAGCAGAGGCTAAAGCCAAGCCCACGGGGCCTCCAGAGCCCCCAGCTTGTGACGTGCAGTGCGGCCACACACACCTGGCTGAGACCCTGCTGGGCCAGCACCACAGGCGCTGTGAGCAGGTATGGCTGGAAGGGACTCACACCCTCCGTGTGGCGGCCACTGCTCCGCCAGTTGCCAGCCCACCTGGTCCCCTGCCCACAAACACAACCCCACGACCTGGAGCCCATGTGTATCAGTTGGCAGAAAAAACGCGTGGGCTGCTGCTGCCCTGGGCAGCACACACACATCTGGGGTGCAGCCTGAGGCAGGAACCGTGGGCCGCAGTCACGGGCAGAGCTGGGCCTGGAATAACCACCCTCCCTTCACCTGCAGAGACCTGGCGACCAACACAAACGGAAGGGGGCTACAGGCCCCAGAGTGGGGCTCACACGTGAGCCATTCCGTGCGCTCAGAGTCCAAGTCACCCCTTCCTTGGGTCCCCCAAGATGAGAGCCCGGCACCCAAGGATTCAGATCCCGGAGCGTGATCCTCCCTACCCACCAACCAGGCTCAATCAGGACCTGCCGGGGCTTTTATGAGGCAGCGGCCTCTCCGGGGAAAATAAACCAGCCCTGATGAGGGCTCCCAAGAACCGGCTCCAAACACCAGCACGGAAAGAGGAAGACTGAGAAGCCTCCTGTTGAGACAACACCCAGCACATAGGGAAATAAAAGCTCCCAGCCCCGAGCGCCGCACACTCCCTCCCCCACTCCCTCCCCGGCTCCCTCCCCTGCTCCCCCCCACCCCGCTCCTGCCCTCCCCCTGCTCCCTCCCCCATTTCCTCCCCACTTCCTCCCCACCCCGCTCCCTCCTCCACTCCCTCCCCTGCTCCCTCACCCACTCCCTCCCATCTCCCCCAGCTCAACCCCCAGCATGGCAGCGTCCACCACGTCCATCTGCTCCAGTGCTTGCACCGGCTCCTGGCAGGTGGACGACTGCCCAGAGAGATGCTGCGAGCCCCCCTGCTATGCTCCCAGCTGCTGCACCCCGGCCCCCTGCCTGACCCTGGTCTGCACCCCAGGGAGCTGTGTGTCC